>NC_053394.1:258291640-258591640 GCF_905171765.1 Bufo bufo
TTAACCCGGCTGTGCCCGTGAGGACCCAGTATTATACCCTATTATACCTGTTTCAAAAATGGCTGCAACCTGACGTGCTAAGTCCCCCTGCTATGTTGGACAGTCTGTTGGCTCATGTGTTCTGGAGGGCTTTGCCATACGGCCCATACCTCCTCCAGCACTGGATCGGCCAGGTGTCTCCTGGTAATGCCCTTGAAATGGTGGACCTGGTGGAACGCTATGAGGGTACCAGGAATTTGAAAGGGGGTTTGATTGGGAGGGGGCAGCCAAACCCCAGCAATCTCCATCCCAGACCCAGAGACTTGCGCCAACCAAGCCCGTCCGGGGTGTACCCCCCATAGACCCGGCTCCGATAGTATGCTGGCAGTGTCAGGAGCCTGGCCACATAAGGGCCAACTGTCCCCATCAGTGCGAACCCATGGAGACTAACTATGAATATTGCAACTCATTATACACCAGGAAGCTGTATGCATCAGGTATCCCAGAGACTATAGACAATAACCACCTGTGCCAGGCAGAAGTGGGAGACACTCTGGCACTGGCTTTGCTGGACTCAGGGAGTCTGGTGTCCCTGGTAAGAGATACCCTGGTGCGGCCCGACGTGTATACTGGCCAAAAAATTTGGGTCGTCTGCATACATGGAGATTTAAAGAACTATCCCAACGCCCTGGTGTCTCTATCCATGGGAGGCGGCAAGTGGACCCACGAGGTGGCCGTTGCCACCACTTTACCTTATGAACTAATAATAGGGAGAGACTTTCCGGGCTTCCTGGCCCTGTGGTCGGCTGTGAGAGTTGTTGATGCCCCTGAGTCAGGGGTAACTTCAGCAGAGTGGCTTGGCTCAGGCGGGCGGCCAGAACCCTGGAAAACCCAAGGCTGAAGGGACAGCGGTAGGGGTGACCGCTACTTTAGTGGAAGAGGGGGAGACAACCCCGCTGTGTATGATGGTAGGAGATGTTAAGGACTTGCCACCGGGTCCTGAATTGGCAGACCTCAATGTTTCCGGTGAAAATTTCAGAACCACACTACACCAGGAACCAACCTTATCCCGCGCCTGGGAGAATGTTGTAATAATTGATGGTGAACCACAAAAACCTGGGGCCGAGTCGATGTTTACCCATTTTGTTGTTAACAAGGAAATGCTGTATCAGGTAAATCAACTATGGGGTTAGCATATTGAACAGCTGGTGGTGCCCAAGGCGTATCGCAAGCTCGTATTGGAGTTTGCTCACCAACATGTTCTTGGGGGTCACTTGGGGTGGCAGAAAACGCAGAACCGGATACTACAGCGGTTTTACTGGCCCAGTGTGTTCAGAGAGGTAGAAGAGTTTTGTAAGTCTTGCCCAACCTGCCAGATAAATAGCCCCCAGCCACATTTCCGGAGCCCCCTGGTGCCTCTCCCGATTATAGAGGCCCCGTTTGAGCGAATCGCTATGGATCTCATAGGCCCAGCTATCTTGTGTAAATAAATACTGAACTGTTTAATTTTAAGACTTTGTTGTTGCCTCTATACTGCGTCCGCTAACCTGCCTATCAGAGCGAACCTCCACAATATCTAATATATAAAGCTGAGTGTATGTGTGTGTGTGTGTGTGTGTGTGAATGTCCGCTAAAGGAATCCGTACCATCGCATTTACAATCACGAAATTTGGCATGCAGGTACATCAGGTGTCCCGGAAGGTTTTAGACCAGGTCTCAGCTCTCTAGGATGTACTGTTCCTGAGATAATCCCAAAAAATGCATTAGTCAAAAGAAGCTTGGTCACATGACCCTTATCAGCCAGTAGAAGCTTGCAGGTCCTCCAGCCTCCACATACACAGTTTTACTCCAGGTTTCCATAACAACCCAGCCATTTTTTTTCACTGCTGTAGGAGAGCTTTAAAGGAAATCTGTCACAAAGATAATTGCTATTGAAGTAAAGCCATAGCCTAATAGCACTTAGTATCTTATTTTAAGATGTGCCTTTGTTCCAGCAATAGATATTTTTATCCTCTGAAAATCCAGTTTATTTGGTATGCACATGAGCCAGTAAGGTGCCCAGAGGGGCGTCACTCTTGCAGGAAGGAGCCCAGACACGCCCCTTGCCACCCTCAAAAGACTTAAAACTCCGCCCCCAGGTCTCACTAAGTCACGCCCGAGATCTGGTTAGGCCTCGCCCCCTCCCACTCCTGAGCCGACGGGGATTGCAAAATTGAAGGTAAAAATCTATTTCTGTCAGCTGCAGAAGTGGGAGGGAGGGTGACTTTCTTCCTGCAGCTTACACTCAGACAGCACAGTGCTGCTGTCTTACAGTGAGCTGTACAAAAGGACACCCCCCCGTACTGGTTAGGCCACGCCCCCCCACTCCTCAGCCGACTGAGATTGAAAAAATGAAGTTAAAAATCAACTTCTAGGTCCCGCTAAGCCACACCCCGATCTGGTTAGGCCATACTCCTCTATTCCTCAGCCGGCAGGGATTGAAAAAATTAAGGTAAAAATCAACTTCTGTCAGCTGCAGAGGTGGGAGGGAGGGTGACTTTCTCCCTGCAGTAGGAAGTACAGTGCTGCTGTTCAAAAGGACACCAGAGTGGTGTAATGTCTCTGTATGGTAGTAGTAATGGTGTCAACGGTGTCTCCTACCTGGGTACGGCTGGACTCCTGGATCCTGGCTCACTTGCAATAAATTGAGTGTGGTGCTTAGTAGGAGTAATAGAAACATAGAAACATAAAAACATAGAATGTGCCGGCAGATAAGAACCATTTGGCCCATCTAGTCTGCCCAATATACTGAATACTATGAATAGCCCTTGTCCCTATCTTATATGAAGGATGGTCTTATGCCTATCCCATGCATGCTTATACTCCACTGTATTTGCAGCTATCACTTTTGCAGGAAGGCTATTCCATGCATCCACTACTCTCTCAGTAAAGTAATACTTCCTGATATTACTTTTAAACCTTTGCCCCTCTAATTTAAAACCATGTCCTCTTGTAGCAGTTTTTCTTCTTTTAAATATTCTCTCCTCTTTTACCTTGAATAGAGGAATTTGCAGCAGAAATTGAGATCCAGACCTTTGGTAAAGTTCAAACTTGTCTTTACTGATTGTAACTTTCAGCCAAGCAAGATACAGCTTTAGGCTTAGGTCCCAGCCGGTATTGGCAATGGTTGGCAGGAATTTATCTTCTGCTCTCTCATGTACCTGGAGCTTGTAGGAAAGGACGTCTGCTTTGTAGCTCTATACTGTGGCAGGAATTTGGCTTCTGCACTCTCTATCTTCTGCTGTATGGGGACTGACTAGCTGAGGAGGAATATGGCTTCTCCTTGGTCTCTGGACTCTACTCACAGTTATCTTCACAGGGTATGTTTTCTTCCTGGAACTGGAGTCTTTCTGCTTGCTTCATCCAGCCAAGGCTGCAAAGCTCAGGCTGGGGATGATGATCAATGTCTCAGCTGAGACAAGATCCTGGCTTTCTTCTCTATCTCAGGGAGCTCCTAACATGCACACCCTACCCCTAGCAGGGGGTGGGCTACACTCACTCTAACTTCCTTCTCTCTCCCTGCTGCAGGATGTGGGCGCAGCCCACTCTGCTCACAGAGGGGGAGCTAAGCTGGAATGAACTATTCCAGCTTAGATGTACTAAACTGAACCTTGCTAACACATTGCTGCCACCTGCTGGTGAACATGGAAATTACAGCAATAATTAGATTTAACACTGTTTATAATGCACAGTTGTGAGGATATAATGTAAAATCACATCAGATGACAAAGTTAATGCTCTTAGGAGATTGTAGCGGGGTAAAAGAGTTTAGTAACACAACTTTGGGGAGTTACACTTAGTGTGCCCATCTTCTCCATTCACAACCAAAGTGCTGATTCAGACTTTAGCTTTCTGTTTAAATGCAGGATAAAACACTTTTGCTCACAGTTGTCAACCAGTTGGCGCAATGCTCAGTACATTCGCGGCCGGGGATGGAGCAGACTTCCACTGTCACCCCATCAGTTGACCTGCTAGGTGCTGATGGGCGTTCATGGCAGGCACAAGTCTAATGAAGGATCGGCCATTTGTAGACACCGGCAGAGGATAACTGCCACGCCGGGCGCGCGCCTCTGTGTGTGCGAGCCTCGCTGCTCTTGCTGCCTGCCAGCGATACACTGGCCAATCAGCAGCAGGATCTTTGGGCTGCTAAAAGCTGATTGGCCAGTGTGAAATGCAGCAGTGAGTAGACACAGTGACTTGGAGAGAGCCCACAGCCCATATTATGGAGGTCAGGGGGGGCATGGGGTTTGAGCCGGAGGAAAAACACAAGTGGGCAGGCCATGGGCCGCCTCAATGCTCCAAAACTGTCTGTGTCTTGTGCAGAGAAGTCGAAGACGTAGGGGGCGGGGCCTTCCATGCTCTCCTGGCCCCCCTGTGCCGTGGACCCCATAGCAACAGTGTAGTCTGCCTATATTGGCCGTACCTTGCATGTAGTACACGTAGATAGCAGATCAATATTGTGCATGTAGTACAGGTAGAGAGCAGTACAGTGCATGTACACAGTGGCCCACAAAAAAGTAGCCCACCTCCAGCGACAGTATGACAAGATGAACGAGCAAGTGGATTGTTTTATTTTTAATTACCCACAAGTCACAAAAGATGCTGAAAGCGGTCCCTGTACAGGTCTATGCATCTTTGTGTACGTCGGATTATGTTGGCTGATACTGTTTGTGATGCTGCGGATAGTGCTCCTCTGTAAACAGTTCATGAACCCATGCCAGTTAGTTCCATGAGGTGCGGCATGTTGCCCCATCTTGTTGGAAAAAGCAGGACATTTTTTCTTATGCAGTATCACTGTTGAGGAACTACAAGCAGTATCAGCCAACATAATCCGACATGCCCAAAGATGCATAGACCTGAAAGGGGACCACGTTCAGCATCTTTTGTGACTTGTGGGTCATAAAAAAAATAAAAATCCACGTTCATCTTGTCATACTATCGTGGGCCACCCTGTAGTACACATAGGGACCTGTACAGTACATGTAATGGAAAGCAGTACATTACATGTAGCACAGATAAAGAGCGGTACAGTGTATGCGATATATGTAGAAAACAGTGCATAGAATATAGTACAGTTTAAAAGCAGTATAATACATGTAGCATAGTGCAGTGCATGCAGTGGGGATGGAGTGCAATATAGTTTACATAGTATAGGTAGAGAAGAGTCCATTATATTGTATGCAGTACATATAATTTGTGTTGATTGTACTATATATTCGTAATCTCGAATATTCTAGATTTTTTTCATCAGTACTCTCGCTGCTGCTTCTTGCTTGTGGGCCAATGAGAAGGCTGCAATATTTTTGTCTGAGCTTTGCAACATCCCTAGCAACCAATAGGAAATTTGCCCCTTACTATGTAGGAATAGTAAGGCAGCTGTTTTTTTTGCATTTCTGAGAGAGAGAGTGTCATTGCTGTGCTCTGTACTTTGCTGTGTTATCTAGATCCTTATTAAATTACATTAGATAGTTAGTTAGCTCATATATATATATATATATATATATATATATATATATATATACACTGCTCAAAAAAATAAAGGGAACACAAAAATAACACATCCTAGATCTGAATTCATTAAATATTCTTCTGAAATACTTTGTTCTTTACATAGTTGAATGTGCTGACAACAAAATCACACAAAAATAAAAAAATGGAAATCAAATTTTTCAACCCATGGAGGTCTGGATTTGGAGTCACATTCAAAATTAAAGTGGAAAAATACACTACAGGCTGATCCAACTTTGATTTATTGTCCTTAAAACAAGTCAAAATGAGGCTCAGTAGTGTGTGTGGCCTCCACGTGCCTGTATGACCTCCCTACAATGCCTGTGCATGCTCCTGATGAGGTGGCGGACGGTCTCCTGAGGGATCTCCTCCCAGACCTGGACTAAAGCATCTGCCAACTCCTGAACAGTCTGTGGTGCAGTCCCAGATGTGCTCAATTGGATTCAGGTCTGGGGAACGGACGGGCCAGTCCATAGCATCAATGCCTTCGTCTTGCAGGAACTGCTGACACACTCCAGCCACATGAGGTCTAGCATTGTCTTGCATTAGGAGGAACCCAGGGCCAACCGCACCAGCATATGGTCTCACAAGGGGTCTGAGGATCTCATCTCGGTACCTAATGGCAGTCAGGCTACCTCTGGCGAGCACATGGAGGGCTGTGCGGCCCTCCAAAGAAATGCCACCCCACACCATTACTGACCGAATGCCAAACCAGTCATGCTGGAGGATGTTGCAGGCAGCAGAACGTTCTCCACAGTGTCTCAAGACTCTGTCACGTCTGTCACATGTGCTCAGTGTGAACCTGCTTTCATCTGTGAAGGGCACAGGGCTCCAGTGGCGAATTTGCCAATCTTGGTGTTCTCTGGCAAATGCCAAACGTCCTGCACGGTGTTGGGCTGTAAGCACAACCCCCACCTGTGGACGTCGGTCCCTCATATCACCCTCATGGAGTCTGTTTCTGACCGTTTTAGCAGACACATGCACATTTGTGGCCTGCTGGAGGTCATTTTGCAGGGCTCTGGCAGTGCTCCTCCTGTTCCTCCTTGCACAAAGGCGGAGGTAGCGGTCCTGCTGCTGGGTTGTTGGCCGCCTCCACGTCTCCTGATGTACTGGCCTGTCTCCTGGTAGCGCCTCCATGTTCTGGACACTACGCTGACAGACACAGCAAACCTTCTTGCAACAGCTCGCATTGATGTGCCATCCTGGATAAGCTGCACTACCTGAGCCACTTGTGTGGGTTGTAGACTCCGTCTCATGCTACCACTAGAGTGAAAGCACCGCCAGCATTCAAAAGTGACCAAAACATCAGCCAGGAAGCATAGGAACTGGAAATGGTCTGTGGTCACCACCTGCAGAACCAATCCTTTATTGGGGGTGTCTTGCTAATTGCATATAATTTCCACCTGTTGTCTATAGGACATATGGTTTCTGATTTGGTGCCGCCGAGCACCTGATTTAGTGCCGCCGAGCACTTGTTATTGCCTACCACATCTATGCTTTTTGGTTAACTTTAATAATTTAATATATTTTCATTTTGAGGGACATCTTTTCCATTCACACGTCTGCAAAATGTGTCCGCATCTGTTCCGCAATTTTGCGGAACGGGTGCAGACCCATTCATTTTCATTGGGTCCGGAATGTGCTGTCAGCATTTGAGGATCCACATCTTCATTTGCGGATCCACATCCGCATTTGCGCATCCGCACTTCCACATCTGTGCTTCTGTTTCCGCAAAAAAATAGAACATGTCCTATTCTTGTCCGCAATTGCAGACAAGATTAGTCTTTTTCCATTATAGTGCCGTCGTTGTGCGGTCCACAAATTGTGGAATGCACATTGCCGGTGTCCGTGTTTTGCGGTTCCGCAAAACACTTACGAACGTGTGAATGGACCCTCATAGTAAAATTATTAAAGGTTACGTTTTATCTTCATGTATATTCTAATGGATTGCCTTCCTTGTACAATGTTATAATATACTTTCTATGTTAGAAAGTATATTATAGTGCATTTGTATTGTGCGGCAGTTGTGTGTGGTTCTGCTGCGATACTGCAGGTATATAGAGGGACAAGCGTTATTGGAACAAATAATTTCTACTGGTGTGATATTACAGTCCCCCCCCAAAAAAAACTGATTGAAGTAGGGTGTTATATACCAATATACTTGCTTTATAGTTTATTTCAGTACTGTATAGTGCATTTGCGCATGCGCGTACGCGAAAATTGAATTGCCGATATTTCGCATTGAAATTATTTTTTTATGGAGATCGCAAATTCGAATAATACATCTGGTATGTCACTGTCCATGTTGTGGGACTATTTGTAATTATTTCTTGGCTGCAAATATGAGCTGAAGGTTTTTCAGGTTCGCCTACCATTAAAATGAATGGGACCCGCCGCGAACTTGCGGTTCGCGAACATTTGATCGTGTTCGTGCGATCGCGTTCACGAACCGTCCCGGCAGATGTTCGTCCATCACTACATATTAGTACATTATATATAGCAAGGGTAGAGCACGGTACAGGACATGAAGTATGGGTATAAAGAAGAACAGTACTGTACATGTAGAACAGATAGAGAGCAGTACACTGTATGTAATACAAGTAGAGAATAGTACTGTACTGTAGATACACTATAGTATAGGTAAATAGCAGAGTAATACAAGTAGCACAGGTAGAGAGCAGCTCATTGTGTCAGAGGGTTGGAAATCAGCCTTGTACGTCTTTCAAAATAAACCGTATCCTTTGCTATCGGTTGCCTACTGTGGGTTGGATGCCATTTAAGTACTAAAACCATGACAGAAATGTATAAAGATGAAGTTGTGGGTTGACTATGACAATGTACTTATACTCTGAAAAATAAATATTAATTGGGCAAGATATGATGGGCATTGCACAGACCACACTAGATATGTAAATAGATAGATACAGTCATGTCCATAAATATTGGGACAACGACACAATTGTAACATTTTTATATACACCACCACAATAGATTTGAAATGAAACGAACAAGATGTGCTTTAACTGCAGACTGTCAGCTTTAATTTGAGGGTATTTACATCCAAATCAGGTGAACGGTGTAGGAATTACAACAGTTTGCATATGTGCCTCCCATTTGTTAAGGAACCAAAAGTAATGGGACAATTGGCTTCTCAGCTGTTCCATGGCCAGGTGTGTGTTATTCCCTCATTATCCCAATTACATTGAGCAGATAAAAGGTCCAGAGTTCATTTCAAGTGTGCTATTTGCATTTGGAATCTGTTGCTGCCAGCTCTCAAGATGAGATCAAAAGAGCTGTCACTATCAGTGAACCAAGCCATCATTAGGCTGAAAAAAACAAAACAAACCCATCCGAGAGATAGCAAAAACATTAGGCATGGCCAAAACTTGGAACATTCTTAAAAAGAAGGAACGCACCAGTGAGCTTAGCAACACCAAAATACCCGGAAAACCACGGGAAACAACTGTGGTGGATGACCGAGGAATTCTTTCCCTAGTGAAGAAAACACCCTTCACAACAGTTGGCCAGATCAAGGCAACTCTCCAGGAGATAGGTGTATGTATGTCAAAGTCAACAATCAAGAGAAGACTTCACAAGAGTGAATACAGAGGGTTCGCCACAAGATGTAAACCATTGGTGAGCCTCAAAAACAGGAAGGCCAGATTAGAGTTTGCCAAATGACATCTAAAAAAGCCTTCAGTTCTGGAACAACATCCTATGGACAGATGAGACCAAGATCAACTTGTACCAGAGTGATGGGAAGAGAAGAGTATAGAGAAGGAAAGGAACTGCTCATGATCCTAAGCATACCACCTTATCAGTGAAGCATGGTGGTGATAGTGTAATGGCGTGGGCATGTATGGCTGCCAATGGAACTGGTTCACTTTTATTTATTGATGATGTGACTGCTGAAAAAAGCAGAAGGATGAATTCTGAAGTGTTTTGGGCAATACAGGGAGTGCAGAATTATTAGGCAAGTTGTATTTTTGAGGATTAATTTTATTATTGAACAACAACCATGTTCTCAATGAACCCAAAAAACTCATTAATATCAAAGCTGAATATTTTTGGAAGTAGTTTTTAGTTTGTTTTTAGTTTTAGCTATTTTAGGGGGATATCTGTGTGTGCAGGTGACTATTACTGTGCATAATTATTAGGCAACTTAACAAAAAACAAATATATACCCATTTCAATTATTAATTTTAAGCAGTGAAACCAATATAACATCTCAACATTCACAAATATACATTTCTGACATTCAAAAACAAAACAAAAACAAATCAGTGACCAATATAGCCACCTTTCTTTGCAAGGACACTCAAAAGCCTGCCATCCATGGATTCTGTCAGTGTTTTGATCTGTTCACCATCAACATTGCGTGCAGCAGCAACCACAGCCTCCCAGACACTGTTCAGAGAGGTGTACTGTTTTCCCTCCTTGTAAATCTCACATTTGATGATGGACCACAGGTTCTCAATGGGGTTCAGATCAGGTGAACAAGGAGGCCATGTCATTAGATTTTCTTCTTTTATACCCTTTCTTGCCAGCCACGCTGTGGAGTACTTGGACGCGTGTGATGGAGCATTGTCCTGCATAAAAATCATGTTTTTCTTGAAAGATGCAGACTTCTTCCTGTACCACTGCTTGAAGAAGGTGTCTTCCAGAAACTGGCAGTAGGACTGGGAGTTGAGCTTGACTCCATCCTCAACCCGAAAAGGTCCCACAAGCTCATCTTTGATGATACCAGCCCAAACCAGTACTCCACCTCCACCTTGCTAGCGTCTGAGTCGGACTGGAGCTCTCTGCCCTTTACCAATCCAGCCACGGGCCCATCCATCTGGCCCATCAAGACTCACTCTCATTTCATCAGTCCATAAAACCTTAGAAAAATCAGTCTTGAGATATTTCTTGGCCCAGTCTTGACGTTTCAGCTTGTGTGTCTTGTTCAGTGGTGGTCGTCTTTCAGCCTTTCTTACCTTGGCCATGTCTCTGAGTATTGCACACCTTGTGCTTTTGGGCACTCCAGTGATGTTGCAGCTCTGAAATATGGCCAAACTGGTGGCAAGTGGCATCTTGGCAGCTGCACGCTTGACTTTTCTCAGTTCATGGGCAGTTATTTTGCGCCTTGGTTTTTCCACACGCTTCTTGCGACCCTGTTGACTATTTTGAATGAAACGCTTGATTGTTCGATGATCACGCTTCAGAAGCTTTGCAATTTTAAGAGTGCTGCATCCCTCTGCAAGATATCTCACTATTTTTTACTTTTCTGAGCCTGTCAAGTCCTTCTTTTGACCCATTTTGCCAAAGGAAAGGAAGTTGCCTAATAATTATGCACACCTAATATAGGGTGTTGATGTCATTAGACCACACCCCTTCTCATTACAGAGATGCACATCACCTAATGTGCTTAATTGGTAGTAGGCTTTCGAGCCTATACAGCTTGGAGTAAGACAACATGCATAAAGAGGATGATGTGGTCAAAATACTCATTTGCCTAATAATTCTGCACGCAGTGTATTATCTGCTCATATTCAACCAAATGCTTCAGAACTCATTGGATGGCGCTTCACAGTGCAGATAGACAACGACCCAAAGCATACTTCAAAAGCAACCAAAGAGTTTTTTAGGGGAAAGAAGTGGAATGTTATGCAATGGCCAAGTCAATCACCTGACCTGAATCCGATTGAGCATGCATTTCACTTGCTGAAGACAAAACTGAAGGGAAAATGCCCCAAGAACAAGCAGAAACTGAAGACAGTTGCAGTAGAGGCCTAGCAGAGCATCACCAGGGATGAAACCCAGCGTCTGGTGATGTCTATGCGTTCCAGACTTCAGGCTGTAATTGACTGCAAATAATTTGCAACTAAGTATTAAAAAGTGAAAGTTTGATTTATGAATATTATTCTGTCCCATTACTTTTGGTTCCTTAAAAAGTGGGACGCACATATGCAAACTGTTGTAATTCCTACACCGTTCACCTGATTTGAATGGAAATACCCTCAAATTAAAGCTGACAGTCTGCAGTTAAAGCACATCTCATTTCAAATCCATTGAGGTGGTGTATAGAGCCAAACATTTAAAATTGTGTTGATGTCCCAATATTTATGGACCTGACTGTAGATAGATCCTGCTGAGATTGCTAACCAAACCTAGCTTGCAGTGTCGGACTGGGGTACTTAGGGCCCACCAGTGTAACAGATTCTGGGGGCCCACCTTTGGGCTCCTGCACACAAACGTATTTTTTTTACATGTCCGTACCGTTCCCTTCACTTCCATAGGGCCACAAAAAAAATATGACTCAGTGTGCATTCTGTGTCTGTATGTCCGCATGGCTGTTCTGCAAAATTATAGAACATCTCCTATTATTGTCCACATTACAGACAAGGATAGGACTGTTCTATTAGAGGCCGGCTGTTCTGTTCCACATAATGTGGAATGCACACACCCAGTATCCATGTTTTGCGGATCTGCAATTTGCGGACTGCAAAACAGCTAACAGTCGTGTTAATGAGCATTACCAGTAGAAAGAGGGAGGCGCTTATGCCTACAGAGCACTAGTGAGACCTCATTTGTAGTATTGTGCTCAGTACTGGAGACCATATCTCCAGAAGGATATTGATACTTTGGAGAGAGTTCAGAGAAGAGCTACTAAACTAGTACATGGATTGCAGGATAAAACTTACCAGGAAAGGTTAAAGGACCTTAACATGTATAGCTTGGAAGAAAGACGAGACAGAGGGGATATGATAGAAACTTTTAAATACATAAAGGGAATCAACAAGGTAAAAGAGGAGAGAATATTTAAAAGAAGAAAAACTGCTACAAGAGGACATAGTTTTAAATTAGAGGGGCAAAGGTTTAAAAGTAATATCAGGAAGTATTACTTTACTGAGAGAGTAGTGGATGCATGGAATAGCCTTCCTGCAGAAGTGGCAGCTGCAAATACAGTGAAGGAGATTAAGCATGCATGGTATAGGCATAAGGCCATCCTTCATATAAGATAGGGCCAGGGGCTATCCATAGTACTCAGTATATTGGACAGACTAGATGGGCCAAATGGTTCTTATCTGCCGACTGCCAACACATTCTATGTTTCTACATAGGAAACAAGAAATGCACACACCAAGACATTTATGCCTAACCCTATTAAGTGTAGCACACTTAAAGGGGTTAAAGAGGTTGTCTCACTTCAGTAAGTGGCATTTATCATGTAGAGAAAGTTAATACAAGTCACTTTCTACAATGTATTGTGATTGTCCATATTGTCTCCTTTCCATCACATTATGCACAGCACATATTCGTGGTTATTACCACTGTGTAATCCAGCAGCGGTGGCCGTGCTTGCACACTATAGGTAAAGGTGTTGGCCTATGCGCACTTCCAGCCTTTCCCTATAGTGTGTAAGCACGGCCACCACTGCTGGATTACACTGTGGTAATAACCACTAGTGATGAGCAGCAGGGGTCATTTTTGAATTTGTGATATTTTGCGAATATTTTGTAGAATATTCGTCATATATTCGCAAATTCGTATATTCGTTATATTCTACATTCTTTTTTTTACGCAAAAATCGGCAAGGTAATGATTGTGTAATATGCGAATATTGCTCGCTCAATACAGGCGTGGGTCAAAAACAAATATATAGCACTATAGAATATAGTGCTATATATTTGTTTTTAGAATATTCGTCATTTTTTTCCATCTGAACACGATTCCTCCCTGCTTCTTGCTTGTTTGCCAATGAGTCATTGGCCCACAAGCAACTTAAGCAGGGAGGAATCATGACTTCAGATGAAAAAAAATGCTGAATATTTTAAAAAACAAATATATAGCACTATATTCAATATAGTGCTATATATTCGTTTTTTAGAATATTCGTAATTTTTTTCCATCTGAAGTGAACACATGATTCCTCTATAATGTTATTGGCCCACAAGCAACAAGCAGGAAGGAATCATGTGTTCAGATGAAAAAAAAATCCGAATATTCGTCATTACGAATATTTAGCACTATATTCTAAATATTTGCAAATTCTCGAAGTGCCGATATTCGCAATTAAAATTCGCTATTCGAATATTCGCGCTCAACACTAATAACCACGGATATGTGCTGTGCAAAATTTGATGGAAAGGAGGCAACATGGAGTATCACAATACATTAGTACAAACCGGATTCCACAAAAGTTGGGACACTAAACAAATTGTGAATAAAAACTGAATGCAATGATGTGGAGATGGCAAATGTCAATATTTTCTTTGTAATAGAACGTAGATGACAGATCAAACGTTTAATCTGAGTAAATGTATCATTTTAAAGGAAAAATACGTTGATTACAATTTTCACGGTGTCAACAAATCCCCAAAAAGTTGGGACAAGTAGCAATAAGAGGCTGGAAAAAGTAAATTTGAGCATAATGAAGAGCTGGAAGACCAATTAACACAAATTAGGTCAATTGGCAACATGATTGTGTATAAAAAGAGCTTCTCAGAGTGGCAGTGTCTCTCAGAAGCCAAGATGGGTAGAGGATCACCAATTCCCACAATGTTGCACAGAAAGATAGTGGAGCAATATCAGAAAGGTGTTACCCAGCGAAAAATTGCAGACTTTGCATCTATCATCATCAACTGTGCATAACATCATCCGAAGATTCAGAGAATCTGGAACAATCTCTGTGCGTAAGGGTCAAGGCCGTAAAACCATACTGGCTGCCTGTGATCTCCGGGCCCTTAAACGACACTGCACCACAAACAGGAATGCTACTGTAAAGGAAATCACAGAATGGGCTCAGGAATACTTCCAGAAACCATTGTCAGTGAACACAATCCACCGTGCCATCCGCCGTTGCCAGCTGAAACTCTACAGTGCAAAGAAGAAGCCATTTCTAAGCAAGATCCACAAGCTCAGGCGTTTTCACTAGGCCAGGGATCATTTAAAATGGAGTGTGGCAAAATGGAAGACTGTTCTGTGGTCAGACAAGTCACGATTCGAAGTTCTTTTTGGAAATCTGGGACGTCATGTCATCCGGACCAAAGAGGACAAGGACAACCCAAGTTGTTATCAACGCTCAGTTCAGAAGCCTGCATCTCTGATGGTATGGGGTTGCATGAGTGCGTGTGGCATGGGCAGCTTGCATGTCTGGAAAGGCACCATCAATGCAGAAAAATATATTCAGGTTCTAGAACAACATATGCTCCCATCTAGATGTCATCTCTTTCAGGGAAGACCCTGCATTTTTCAACAAGATAATGCCAGACCACATTCTGCATCAATCACAACATCATGGCTGCGTAGGAGAAGGATCCGGGTACTGAAATGGCCAGTCTGCAGTCCAGATCTTTCACCTATAGAGAACATTTGGCGCATCATAAAGAGGAAGGTGCAACAAAGAAGGCCCAAGATGATTGAACAGTTAGAGGCCTGTATTAGACAAGAATGGCAGAGCATTCCTATTTCTAAACTTGAAAAACTGGTCTCCTCGGTCCCCAGACGTCTGTTGAGTGTTGTAAGAAGAAGGGGAGATGACACACAGTGGTGAAAATGGCCTTGTCCCAACTTTTTTGGGATTTATTTACACCATGAAATTCTGACTCAACATATTTTTCCCTTAAAATGGTACATTTTCTCAGTTTAAACTTTTGTTCCGTGATTTATGTTCTATTCTGAATAAAATATTAGAAGTTGGCACCTCCACGTCATTGCATTCAGTTTTTATTCACGATTTGTATAGTGTCCCAACTTTTTTGGAATCCGGTTTGTAAGTACCTTGTATTAACTGCATGATAAATGCCATTTACTGAAGTGAGACAAACCCTTTAACCCCTTTAAGCATAAATGTCTGGCATGAAATTTGCCAAATCGTAACCTCCTCAGATTGCTCATAATCTACAATACATTTAAAAGGGTTGTCCTACCATAATGACCTATTGCCTATCTATAGGATAGGTGATACATATCAGATTGCTGGGGTCTGACTGCTGGAACACCCACTGATCATGAAAAATGTAGTCCTGAGACATTCAATTACATTACCGCCAATCTATGTACACAAGAGTCTTAAGACCATGTTCCCTTGATCATGTGGGTCCCAGCAGTCAGACTCCCATCAATCAGACACTTATCACCTGTCGTGTCATAGCTGTTGGACCTTTTCACATTCCCTATCTTTAAAGGTTTTCTTTGGGTGTAAAAAAATAAAAATGAAATATAAATTTAAAATCTGGCCCAAAATATTTTATGTGTCAATGTGTCAATATGTTAAAGGGCCTGTCTCCACTTTTCTAGTTATCCTCTATCCACAGGATCGGGGATAATTAAGGGATCCTTGGGGGTCTGAACACTGGAGCCCCCACTGATCCCCCTTCTTGATTGAGTGGCAGGGCAAGCATATGCCCTGCCTCTCCATCCATTCTCTATGGGGTCACTAGAGATGATAGAGTACAGCGCTGGCAATTTCCAGTGGTCCTAAAGAGAATAAATGGAGCAGCAGGGCATATGTGTGGTCTGCCACACCATCAAAAAGGGTGAACAGGACTCGTTCCTGGAATCAGGGGGGGTTGCAGAATCGGACTCCACTAATCATATAGTTATGCCTTATGGTGTGGTGAGGATAACTTAAAAACTTGGACAACCCCTTTAAATCCTCCACCACTCCACCAGTATTTCTTTACATGGCAGCAGTGATGCCTTTAAATAGGGAATATTATCACTACTACATGTAAACCATACGTGTCAATACTGGAGAATGTGACGCACTATGCAGAAATAAGTCCAACCCCCTTTGCAGGTCATAACCTTTAACCAAGCCCAAACAAAGGTGCTAGAGGAGCAATGTGAGCAAAGGGCACAAACGAAAGGTCATAAGTGAAACAGAGGCATTAGGGTCACCTGAGGCAGGGTAGCAGTGTGGATCCTGGAGCAGGGGTAACTGGAGAAGAGGCAATATTAGCAGTGCATTTAGAGGTGGGGGCATCTGGAACTGGGGCACTAATGGGGGTACACCTAAAGCAGAGCCATTATGGTCGCCTGAAGTAGGGTAATAGTGGTGAACCTTGAGCAGAGGTATTAGGGGGGAAACTGAAAAAGATGCAATATTAGGGGTGCATTTAGAGTGGGGGCATTGGGGGGCATCTGGAGCTGGGGCACTTATGAGGGTTCACCTAAAGCAGAGGCATTGGGGGGACCTAGGGCAGAGTCCTTCCCCCAATGCCACTCTGCAGAGAGCAGCACACATTCATAGATCTGTGTCTGCTATAAACAAATCCCCTATTTCCCCCTTACGGTCTCCTACAGCTCACTACTGTCACACACCTGAGAAATCAGCCCAGCACCGCAGAGGAGTCCTTCTTGTCTCAGAAGTTGAAGCCTAGAAACAGTGGTTTCATTTTAACATTTGGATTTTTTTTTATAATTATATATTTTAGACCAACAATATTATTTGTGGAGTTCTACCACCCATTAAATAGATGTGTAATAATAAAGGAGTGGAACTTGATGTAACTCTGAAGGCAATGGATTGAAATCACTGCGGTAATGACTACTCTGGAGCACTAAGAGCCTTCAGTTCAGAAATAAAGATGTCATTAATAAAATGATAAGGCTATCCTGGAGACTGAATGATGTGTGAACTGTGAGTACTTAAATATCCTGTACTTTCTACCTAGGAGGACAGATGCTTTATATGACTTGTTCCATGGAATGTCTCATTTAATGTATAGTATATTGCTGCTTATAAAAAAAATAACAAAGATGCAATTTTCCCCAATGAAGTATGTTTTCTTAACCCAGACATGACTTAAACTTGGAAAGATGGAAATTTGGTCCTGTTTTGTTCATTACAATTCTAAGATGCTTTCAATGGGAAGTAGCACATATGGTAGAAGAGATGCTGAAAAAGAATGTGACATATCTGTGTTCTATAGAGGATTAAGTGATAAATCCTAAACATTCACCTCATTTTAAAAGATTTAAAGGACCAAGATAGGATTTTGGAAGGTTTTTCATTGTTCCTGAGACAAAAATAAGCACACTGGATGACTGACCTCTCTTCCATTTATGTTGCTCATTTTCTTTGTGATTCATATCACATGAACATATAGGATTACTTTGCTGTGCTACTTATATTAAAAGGTGGCTTATGTGGCATGGGACTTTGTCACGTGGCTTCTAACTCATCTATCCCATGGCAAATAAGTGTTCAGAATTTAGTAAAACAGTTTTGGATTCCTTGCATGCCCATAATGCAACATTGGTGACTCTTTCTTCCAGACACTTGTCTTTCGCAGTACTGATCTTGTACTGCAGAGATTAGTGAATAAATAAAAGATTAATCTAAATCAAATCAGTAATTCATGTGACTACCCTTTGCCTTCAAAATAACATCAATTCTTCTAGATACAATTAACTGCAGTTTTTGAAGGAACTCAGCATGGAGGTTGTTCCAAACATCTGGGAGAACTAACCACAGATCTTCTATGGATGTAGGTTTGCTCAAATTCTTCTGTCCCTTGATCTAATCTCATACAGACTTGATGATGTTGAGATCAGGGCTCTCTGGGGCCATATCATCACCTCCTCAACTTTGCCCATTTCTTTGTAGAGAGAAATACATCATGCAATAACTTCAGGGAGGCATCTGATTAGCTCCAAATTTATTCTGTAGCAGAACAAAAACCTTAAAAATGTAAAGAAATGCCATTAAGAACTATCTGCATGCTAAAGAAAAACACAGGAGGTCCTGAAACTGATGATACGGCCCACACAGAGCCCTGTCTGCAGAAGATCTGTAGTTGGTTCTCCAAGATGTTTGGAACAATCCCCATGCCGCATTCTTTCAACATCTACAGTATCTCACAAAAGTGAGTACACCCCTCACATTTTTAACATAGTACATAAGGCCGAAAAAAGACATTTGTCCATCCAGGTATTATATTTTTTCATGGGACAACAATGAAGATATGACACTTTGATACAAGGTAAAGTAGTCAGTGTACAGCTTGTATAACAGTGTAAATTTGGTGTGCCCTCAATATAACTCAACGCACAGCTCTTAATGTCTAAACAGCTGGCAACAAAAGTGAGTACACCCCTAAGTGAAAATGGCCAAATTGTGCTCATTTAGCCACTTTCCTTCCCGGATGTCATGTGACTCGTTAGTAGAGAAGAGCGAATTTTTCAAAAATTAGATTCGGCCGGTTCACCAAATTTTCGAAACGATTCTATTCAATCGAGTTTATTCTCTGCGAATTGCGTTAAAAAAACTGCTATTTCCTGGCTGCAGAGAGCCTGCATAGTGGTGTAAAACACTGTGTCTTGCAGTAACACGCATAGGGAGTCTGCTACGGTAGTGAAACAATACTGTGAGTCAGTATTAGTGTTGAGCGCGAATATTCGAATTGCAAATTTTTTTCTCGAATATCGTAACTTCGAGATTTCGCGAATATTTAGAATATAGCTCTATATATTCGCGAAATCGAATATTCTTTTTTTTTTTTTTTTTTTTTTAATTGTTGTATTTTTTACTTTCCCACTTCCTTAACCACCTCCGGACCGCCTAACGCAGGATCGCGTTCCGGAGGTGGCAGCCCTGCGCAGAGTCACGCATATATGCGTCATCTCGCGATGGGCGAGATTTCCTGTGAACGCGCGCACACAGGCGCGCGCGCTCACAGGAACGGAAGGTAAGAGAGTTGATCTCCAGCCTGCCAGCGGCGATCGTTCGCTGGCAGGCTGGAGATGTGTTTTTTTTAACCCCTAACAGGTATATTAGACGCTGTTTTGATAACAGCGTCTAATATACCTGCTACCTGGTCCTCTGGTGGTCCCATTTGTTTGGATCGACCACCAGAGGACACAGGTAGCTCAGTAAAGTCCCACCAAGCACCACTACACTACACTACACCCCCCCCCGTCACTTATTAACCCCTTATTAGCCCCTGATTACCCCTGATCACCCCATATAGACTCCCTGATCACCCCCCTGTCATTGATCACCCCCCTGTCATTGATTACCCCCCTGTAAAGCTCCATTCAGATGTCCGCATGATTTTTACGGATCCACTGATAGATGGATCGGATCCGCAAAACGCATCCGGACGTCTGAATGAAGCATTACAGGGGCGTGATCAATGACTGTGGTTATCACCCCATATAGACTCCCTGATCACCCCCCCTGTCATTGATTACCCCCCTGTCATTGATCAACCCCCTGTAAAGCTCCATTCAGACGTCCGCATGATTTTTACGGATGCACTGATAGATGGATCCGATCCGCAAAACGCATCCGGACGTCTGAATGAAGCCTTACAGGGGCATGATCAATGACTGTGGTGATCACCCCATATAGACTCCCTGATCACCCCCCTGTCATTGATCACCCCCCTGTAAAGCTCCATTCAGATGTCCGCATGATTTTTACGGATGCACTGATAGATGGATCCGATCCGCAAAACGCATCCGGACGTCTGAATGAAGCCTTACAGGGGCATGATCAATGACTGTGGTGATCACCCCATATAGACTCCCTGATCACCCCCCCTGTCATTGATTACCCCCCTGTCATTGATCAACCCCCTGTAAAGCTCCATTCAGACGTCCGCATGATTTTTACGGATGCACTGATAGATGGATCCGATCCGCAAAACGCATCCGGACGTCTGAATGAAGCCTTACAGGGGCATGATCAATGACTGTGGTGATCACCCCATATAGACTCCCTGATCACCCCCCTGTCATTGATCACCCCCCTGTAAAGCTCCATTCAGATGTCCGCATGATTTTTACGGATGCACTGATAGATGGATCCGATCCGCAAAACGCATCCGGACGTCTGAATGAAGCCTTACAGGGGCATGATCAATGACTGTGGTGATCACCCCATATAGACTCCCTGATCACCCCCCTGTAAAGCTCCATTCAGATGTCCGCATGATTTTTACGGATGCACTGATAGATGGATCCGATCCGCAAAACGCATCCGGACGTCTGAATGAAGCCTTACAGGGGCATGATCAATGACTGTGGTGATCACCCCATATAGACTCCCTGATCACCCCCCCTGTCATTGATTACCCCCCTGTCATTGATCAACCCCCTGTAAAGCTCCATTCAGACGTCCGCATGATTTTTACGGATGCACTGATAGATGGATCCGATCCGCAAAACGCATCCGGACGTCTGAATGAAGCCTTACAGGGGCATGATCAATGACTGTGGTGATCACCCCATATAGACTCCCTGATCACCCCCCTGTCATTGATCACCCCCCTGTAAAGCTCCATTCAGATGTCCGCATGATTTTTACGGATGCACTGATAGATGGATCCGATCCGCAAAACGCATCCGGACGTCTGAATGAAGCCTTACAGGGGCATGATCAATGACTGTGGTGATCACCCCATATAGACTCCCTGATCACCCCCCTGTAAAGCTCCATTCAGATGTCCGCATGATTTTTACGGATGCACTGATAGATGGATCCGATCTGCAAAACGCATCCGGACGTCTGAATGAAGCCTTACAGGGGCATGATCAATGACTGTGGTGATCACCCCATATAGACTCCCTGATCACCCCCCTGTCATTGATTACCCCCCTGTAAAGCTCCATTCAGATGTCCGCATGATTTTTACGGATGCACTGATAGATGGATCGGATCCGCAAAACGCATCCGGACGTCTGAATGAAGCCTTACAGGGGCGTGATCAATGACTGTGGTGATCACCCCATATAGACTCCCTGATCACCCCCCCTGTCATTGATCAACCCCCTGTCATTGATCAACCCCCCTGTCATTGATCAACCCCCCTGTCATTGATCACCCCCCTGTCATTGATCACCCCCCTGTCATTGATCCCCCCCCCCTCTGTAAGGCTCCATTCAGATATTTTTTTGGCCCAAGTTAGCAGAATTTTTTTTTTTTTTTCTTACAAAGTCTCATATTCCACTAACTTGTGTCAAAAAATAAAATCTCACATGAACTCACCATACCCCTCACGGAATCCAAATGCGTAAAATTTTTTAGACATTTATATTCCAGACTTCTTCTCACGCTTTAGGGCCCCTAGAATGCCAGGGCAGTATAAATAACCCACATGTGACCCCATTTCGGAAAGAAGACACCCCCAGGTATTCCGTGAGGGGCATATTGAGTCCATGAAAGATTGAAATTTTTGTCCCAAGTTAGCGGAACGGGAGACTTTGTGAGAAAAAAATTAAAAATATCAATTTCCGCTAACTTGTGCCAAAAAAAAAAAATTTCTATGAACTCGCCATGCCCCTCATTGAATACCTTGGGGTGTCTTCTTTCCAAAATGGGGTCACATGTGGGGTATTTATACTGCCCTGGCATTCTAGGGGCCCCAAAGCGTGAGAAGAAGTCTGGTATCCAAATGTCTAAAAATGCCCTCCTAAAAGGAATTTGGGCACCTTTGCGCATCTAGGCTGCAAAAAAGTGTCACACATCTGGTATCGCCGTACTCAGGAGAAGTTGGGGAATGTGTTTTGGGGTGTCATTTTACATATACCCATGCTGGGTGAGAGAAATATCTTGGTCAAATGCCAACTTTGTATAAAAAAAGGGAAAAGTTGTCTTTTGCCAAGATATTTCTCTCACCCAGCATGGGTATATGTAAAATGACACCCCAAAACACATTCCCCAACTTCTCCTGAATACGGCGATACCACATGTGTGACACTTTTTTGCAGCCTAGGTGGGCAAAGGGGCCCATATTCCAAAGAGCACCTTTAGGATTTCACAGGTCATTTACCTACTTACCACACATTAGGGCCCCTGGAAAATGCCAGGGCAGTATAACTACCCCACAAGTGACCCCATTTTGGAAAGAAGACACCCCAAGGTATTCCGTGAGGGGCATGGCGAGTTCCTAGAATTTTTTATTTTTTGTCACAAGTTAGTGGAAAATGCTTATTTTTTTTATTTTTTTTTTTTTCATACAAAGTCTCATATTCCACTAACTTGTGACAAAAAATAAAAAGTTCCATAAACTCACTATGCCCATCAGCGAATACCTTGGGGTCTCTTCTTTCCAAAATGGGGTCACTTGTGGGGTAGTTATACTGCCCTGGCATTCTAGGGGCCCAAATGTGTGGTAAGGAGTTTGAAATCAAATTCTGTAAAAAATGACCTGTGAAATCCGAAAGGTGCTCTTTTGAATATGGGCCCCTTTGCCCACCTAGGCTGCAAAAAAGTGTCACACATCTGGTATCTCCGTAATCGGGAGAAGTTGGGGAATGTGTTTTGGGGTGTCATTTTACATATACCCATGCTGGGTGAGAGAAATATCTTGGCAAAAGACAACTTTTCCCATTTTTTTATACAAAGTTGGCATTTGACCAAGATATTTATCTCACCCAGCATGGGTATATGTAAAAAGACACCCCAAAACACATTCCTCAACTTCTCCTGAATACAGAGATACCAGATGTGTGACACTTTTTTGCAGCCTAGGTGGGCAAAGGGGCCCACATTCCAAAGAGCACCTTTCGGATTTCACAGGTCATTTACCTACTTACCACACATTTGGGCCCCTAGAATGCCAGGGCAGTATAACTACCCCACAAGTGACCCCATTTTGGAAAGAAGAGACCCCAAGGTATTCGCTGATGGGCATAGTGAGTTCATGGAAGTTTTTATTTTTTGTCACAAGTTTGTGGAATATGAGACTTTGTATGAAAAAAAAAATAAAAAAAAAAATCATCATTTTCCACTAACTTGTGACAAAAAATAAAAAATTCTAGGAACTCGCCATGCCCCTCACGGAATACCTTCGGGTGTCTTCTTTCCAAAATGGGGTCACTTGTGGGGTAGTTATACTGCCCTGGTATTCTAGGGGCCCAAATGTGTGGTAAGGAGTTTGAAATCAAATTCAGGAAAAAATGAGGAGTGAAATCCGAAAGGTGCTCTTTGGAATATGGGCCCCTTTGCCCACCTAGGCTGCAAAAAAGTGTCACACATCTGGTATCCCCGTACTCAGGAGAAGTTGAGGAATGTGTTTTTGGGTGTCTTTTTACATATACCCATGCTGGGTGAGATAAATATCTTGGTCAAATGACAACTTTGTATAAAAAAATGGGAAAAGTTGTCTTTTGCCAAGATATTTCTCTCACCCAGCATGGGTATATATAAAATGACACCCCAAAACACATTCCCCACCTTCTCCTGAGTACGGAGATACCAGATGTGTGACACTTTTTTGCAGCCTAGGTGGGCAAAGGGGCCCATATTCCAAAGAGCACCTTTCGGATTTCACAGGTCATTTTTTACAGAATTTGATTTCAAACTCCTTACCACACATTTGGGCCCCTAGAATGCCAGGGCAGTATAACTACCCCACAAGTGACCCCATTTTGGAAAGAAGAGACCCCAAGGTATTCGCTGATGGGCATAGTGAGTTCATAGAACTTTTTATTTTTTGTCACAAGTTAGTGGAATATGAGACTTTGTAAGAAAAAAAAAAAAAAAAAATCATAATTTTCCGCTAACTTGTGACAAAAAATAAAAAGTTCTATGAACTCACTATGCCCATCAGCGAATACCTTAGGGTGTGTACTTTCCGAAATGGGGTCATTTGTGGGGTGTTTGTACTGTCTGGGCATTGTAGAACCTCAGGAAACATGACAGGTGCTCAGAAAGTCAGAGCTGCTTCAAAAAGCGGAAATTCACATTTTTGTACCATAGTTTGTAAACGCTATAACTTTTACCCAAACCATTTTTTTTTTACCCAAACATTTTTTATCAAAGACATGTAGAACTATAAATTTAGAGCAAAATTTCTATATGGATGTCGTTTTTTTTGCAAAATTTTACAACTGAAAGTGAAAAATGTTATTTTTTTGCAAAAAAATCGTTAAATTTCGATTAATAACAAAAAAAGTAAAAATGTCAGCAGCAATGAAATACCACCAAATGAAAGCTCTATTAGTGAGAAGAAAAGGAGGTAAAATTCATTTGGGTGGTAAGTTGCATGACCGAGCAATAAATGGTGAAAGTAGTGTAGGTCAGAAGTGTAAAAAGTGGCCTGGTCTTTCAGGGTGTTTAAGCACTGGGGGCTGAGGTGGTTAAAGTAGTTCTTACCTGTCCTTTGGATTCCTGGCTTCCTGGCTGCTCCAGTCAGTGCCCGTTGCCGCTTCTGCCGACTTCCGTGCTCATGGAGCGTCCCCATCACCATGGGAACGTCTCCATATACTAGAATGTACTGTCGGATTTGAGAATTACGTTGAAATCGCAATTCGATTAATTTAAGTTATAATAATCGAATTGCGATTTCAACTTAACACTGCTATATTCAATATTCAAAAAATGTATCAAGCGTACAGCGGCTCACCCCTGTATCGTATGGGTAGGTGCTCACCCTCTGGTCTTACCCTCAAGACCCTAAGGATAAAGTGGCTGTATAGAGAAGTGAGGGGGCACTCCAAAAAGGGATCACCAGACAAATATAGTACAGATATTGGTTATTTAATTAATATTTTAAGAACACACCCTTAAAACCATTAAGACATATATAAAAAACATGTGCAAAACGTCACTGGTGTCAATATAATAGTATGAAATTGGCAATGCTGACAGTATGATAGTATTGCAGTGGTAAGCAATGCTGACAGTATGATGGTATTGCAGTGGTAGAAACAAAATGACAAGGTAACAAAATCAATGTCCCAATGTGACAATCCCACTGTAGCCAATGACGTTGAAGCGATAGTGGTACTAATCAATACCGGCCCTGTGGCCCAGTCTTATTGGAGCAATAGTAATAGTAATGTCCCTTGATTCAATATTCTGGACAAGCAGAGATAAATTCGGAAACTGAACTCCAGCTACTCATAATCTCTCGTCGCTGGCAGTGTTCCGGTCTTACCCTTTCTGGCTGACTCTCCGCAGCGCTAGTTTCCAGGCGGCCGCACACTCACAGCGTCTCACGTGGTGTGCTCGGCCAAGACGTGGCGTCCCACGTGACCTGGTTGTCTGGGGTGCCGGCTGGACGGCACTGGTATGCGACTTGAGCTCCGGTTCAATGCCGGGGAAGAATCTTATGTAGCGATGTCTTTGTTATAGAAAGCTTTCTTGTTCTTTCTGGGAATCCACGCTCACTCTGTATTTTCCAGACGCGTTTCAGGGTCATACACCCCTTCCTCAGTGGTCAACAGAGTGAGTGGATTCTCACTCCTTATATGTGGGTTTTTCCTACCCACAATCCCACTTTTCTGGGCTTCTCCTAATAGCTGGGGTGGATTATATTGTTGCTAGTTTGTGTCACTATTCGCAGCATAAAACATATTTAAATGACAATAAGAACCATAAATAACATCCCATATATTTATTAGCAATAAAAACAGGTACATGGAGAAGACTACAAGGTCAAAATGACATTTTTGAAGAGAACCGCATCAAAAACGCATCAAAAACGCAATTGCATTTTATGTGCGATTTTCATATATTAATGCTTTACAGGGTCAAAGGACCCCTAAGGTGAAGCTATCCATATATATAGTTTCGGCATATTGATGCTGTGTATTGATTGGAGATTTTCTTGTCATGTTTATTAATTGTGTTTAGGGGGAGCCTTCCAGTGGGGAGGGGAGATCATAGCGCCAAATAATTGGCAAACTGCGATGTCCCATCTCCACCGGACGACCCCCCAATATTCACAGAAACCCGAACACCTCCATCTCGGCATTGAGGCCCCTGGGAACAATAGTATCGTATTCAAAGATTCTGCGGGATTCTTGTCTGGACATGTGTGCAATATGGTTGCCCCCTCTCCATAATTTCTTGACCCTTTCTATAGCCGTAAATCTGAGGCTGGTTGGATCACAGTTATGTTGGATTTTAAAATGTTTCGATAGGGAGTGCGTCTCTAGACCTTTTTTAATATTCGCCACATGTTCCGCTACCCTCTTTTTAAGTGTTCTCTTTGTCCTACCTATGTACTGCTTCCTGCATCCACATTCCAATAGGTATATGACGTCGGTTGAGTCACAGGTTAAACATTCTTGTATTTCTAGACTAAAAGAGTTTACTGTGGATACTACTGTGGTGTTTTTTTTGGGGAAACTTGTAATTTTGCCGTTCATACACCTGCCACACTTGAAGAAGCCCTTTGTTGTCAACCAGTTGTTTTTAAGTTGTTTCTGGTTATCTTTATTGATTTTGACAGTTGGGGCTACTTTCCGTGCTAGGCTATTGGCCCTTGTATATGTGATTTTTGGTGTATCACTCAAAAGGGGCCCAACTAGCCTATCATTCAGCAGATGTCCCCAATGTTTTCGAATGCTCCTTTCCACCACTCTATATTGGGAACTGAATGGGAGGATAATTCTTATTGTTTCATCTTGGGGTTGTGGCTCGCTTGTCGCAAAAAATTGTCCCCGTTCCATCTTTTTTACATTTTCCAATGACTTGTCTACAATTTGGGCTGGATAATCTCTATCCAACAGCTGCTGTTTCAAGACAGTCGCCTCTTCATCAAATTTACTATTAACCGTACAGTTTCGCTTAAGTCCGCAGACCATAGGGGCCTCGTACATGGGATCTTTTGATCCCGTCTCCTATTCAAGATAATAGAGATTTATTATTGTGAATTGGATTTTTGCACTCTCCATTCTGCGCTATGCCTCATGCATAGCTCAGTATGGAGAAAGCCATGGCAGGCCTGAATAGCTTCAGCAGCGTCCATGCTGCCATGGCACCCGATCGGAGCCCCGCAATTTCACTGCAGTGGATCCGATTGAAAGGAAGATGGAGGCGCATCATGTCACAGGTGCCGCGATGAGCCTTGATCGTGGTACCTGAGGGGTTGAATGGCAGGGGCGGCGCGATCGCCGCTTCCTGTTAGTGCGGCCGGATGTTGGCTGTATCATATAGCCGGCAGATCGTGCGTATGGAGCGGGCTCACTGCAGAGGCCCGCTCCATACATCCCCTGTCACGCAATGACATACCTTTACGTGATAATGTGTGAAGGGGTTAAAGGCGTAACTACTTTTTGATTATTTTTTGTGGATATTTATTTGAATATTTGTATAATAAATTTGGCCCAGACTAAATTGTCCGTACTGTAACCCCATTGGTTACAATAAAACAAAACACAACAAATTTTATAGAACAATAAAGTTTTATAAAACAATCTTTAAATAAAAAGAAATAATAAGAATATAAATAACAGAAGCCCCAAAAAACATCTGAAAAAAAAAAATTAAGGCAATTTTTTTATTTCTTGGAGCAGTCCATCCAGGGCCTTTTTGTTGGCCTCCTCTGCTAGGGTCAGCTCATCCCTCACCCTTTTCAGCAGCTGCGCCCTCAACTTTTTCATGCGTTCGCACTGCTCCCGCTGCACTTTTTTCATCTCTTTTAATAAGTTGTTTATTGCTGTAAAAGTAAAGAAAATATACATTTTAAATCTACTTTAAAAGACAATCATTGTTTGGTGTATAAAGTAGATAAAGCCCTGTCTGACCCAGGAAGAAGTACATCAGCGACTTAAAAAGATTAAAATAGACAAATCGCCAGGACCGGATGGCATACACCCCCGTATCCTAAGGGAATTAAGTAATGTCATAGCCAGACCCTTATTTCTGATTTTTGCGGACTCTATACTGACAGGGAATGTCCCACAGGATTGGCGCATGGTAAATGTGATGGCAATATTCAAAAAGGGTCCAAAAACAGAGCCTGGAAACTATAGGCCAGAAAGTTTAACATCTGTTGTGGGTAAACTGTTTGAAGGTTTTCTGAGAGATGCTATCTTAGAGCATCTTAATGGAAATAAGCAAATAACGCCATATCAGCATGGCTTCGTGAGGGATCGGTCATGTCAAACTAATTTAATCATTTTCTATGAGGAGGTAAGTTCTAGACTTGACAGCGGTGAATCAATGGATGTCGTGTATCTGGACTTCTCCAAAGCATTTGACACTAAACCACATAAAAGGTTAGTATATAAAATGAGAATGCTCGGACTGGGAGAAAACGTCTGTATGTGGGTAAGTTTTTTTTTTTTTTTTTTAAACAATTTTTATTGTTTTTTCATATATATAAACAATAGGGTGACAATCACAGTACATCGCTGAGAGTAAGTCTAAACCTCTGACGCAGCAGAGGAATGAAGCCAAAGAGAAACATCAAAAAGTACAAGCGAAATAGCTTACATGGAGGTCAATATATATAGGAGTTATATATAAATGGTCAAACCACTAAATTAACGCTCGCGTATAATAAAGCTGAAAAATTACTATCTGAAAGCTTCAGCTTAATAGCAAAACAACGAACCCACAAAGGGAAGGGCCTATAAACATAAAAAGGAAAAGCAGATCTGATAGGACTACGAAAAACCTCTATAACTCCTCCAAGCGGACCAAGTTGCAAGAAATTTCTTTCTTGTCCTTAGTTCCCAGTTAGACAATTCTTCCAGACGGTATATTTGATCAACCCTAGATGTCCATTGGTCTAGGGAAGGGACTTCAGAAGTACGCCACATGGCGGGAACCAGTAGGCGGGCAGCCGCGAGCAAAAACTTTAATAAACCATGACCTTTATCAAACCTAAATAGGCCTAAAGATAGCAGAGCAAGTTCAGGAGAACAGGGCACGCTCGAGTCGCAGATAGTGTTACAGGTTCGGAAGATTTGGTTCCACCATATTGAAATATGGGAGCATTCCCACCATATGTGAAAGAAGGTGCCTTTTTCTGATCCGCACCGCCAACACCTATCTGAGACGTCAGGGTAAAGGATAGAAATTTTGTCAGGGGTTTTGTACCATCTCGACAGGATTTTGTAACCGTTCTCCTGAACTCGAACACATCTAGAGACCTTATGAGGAGCGATGAGTAATGAATCGATCTCTTTCTCCGAGAATTGCTTATCTAGGTCCTTCTCCCAATAACCTATAAAGGAGGGTTTGACCTTAGTAGGTGGGTCAATAATCTTTTTGTAGAGGAGAGAAATCAATTTGGGAGGGTATTTGACAGAGGAAAGTAAACTCTCAAACCAAGAGGGAGAGTGATCCTTGGGTAGGGAACGGGAGAGGTTAAGTAGTTCTTTTTTGAAATATTGAAGAGTAAGGAAATTAGGAGAGGCATCCAGAGCAGATATCAGGGCCGGCTCCGGGAGGACACACCCATCTTTATCTATTAAATCTGATATGGGAGTGTTTGAGTTCCTGAGCTGGGAGGGAGTGGAGGATCTTATCACAGATGGAGCCAAGGAAAAAAGATCTTTAGTTTCAAGGAGGGCCGTCAAGGGGAGTTGGTCACTATATTTGGACGAAAACCAGTTCCATACTTTAATAGATGAGCGAGTTAAAGGATTGGGCATTCGAGGGAGTGGAATGAGGGGTTTCCCTGACAGTAGCAGGGATCTAGGGGAGGAATCGAAATTAGCAGATTCCATGTAGACCCAAAATTTGTTAGGAGGGGAGCGAATCCAATCAATTATCCTACATAGATGTATTGCCTTTAGATAAAGCTCAGGATTGGGTAAACCTATTCCACCGAACCGTTTAGATTTAGTGAGCGTCGCTATGGAAATTCTGGGTTTCCTCTTTTCCCATATAAAGCGGCTGATGAGGGTATTTAGTCTCCTAAGGAAAATTCGAGGAATTTCAATGGGGAGGACTTGAAAAAGGTATGTGAGTCTCGGAAGAATTAAAGACATCACCATATTTTTCCGCCCAAACCAGGACAGGAAGTGGCCCTCGAGAGATTCCAATTGAGCGGTGATAGAATGCAGCAAGGGTGTATAATTCAAATTGAAAAGGTCAGGTAGGTGGGCATTTATTTTGATTCCTAGGTAGGAGATAAGTTGAGTTGACCAATTAAAAGGGGAATTTGCCTGTAGACGTTTGATGGTGGAAGGGGGTAGACCCAAATGTAGGATCTGCGATTTGTGGGGATTGATTTTAAAGTTGGAGAGTGAGCTAAAGGTGTCTAATATAGAGAGAATCTTAGGCATCGAGGTAAGGGGGTTGGTTGTTAAAATCAATAAGTCATCTGCAAAAGCAGCTAGTTTACATTCGTGAGGGCCTACCTTTAGACCTCGAATCGAGTCTTCTTGTCTAAGGGCCTGTAAGAGGGTTTCCATAACTAAAACAAAAATAAGGGGGGAAAGAGGACATCCCTGACGAGTTCCATTCCGGATTAGAAAGCAGTTGGACAATTGGTTATTTACTAGGACAGAGGCGGAGGCATTATTGTACATTGCAAAAATAGCTTGTATATAAGATTCTGGAAAATTGAATTTCCTTAAGGTGAGTCTGATAAAGGACCAGTCAATCCTATCAAATGCCTTTTCCGCGTCTGTACCTAGAAGAACCAATGGAAGTTTTTTGTTGGAGGCAAAGAAAAGGGCATTTAAAACTTTGGTCGTATTGTCCTTTCCTTCTCTCCCTTTGATAAATCCAACTTGGTCGGGATGGACCAAGTCAGGGAGAATAGACTGAATTCTGGTCGCCAGCATTTTGGCTAATAGCTTCAAGTCTATATTCAAGAGTGAAATAGGCCTATAATTTGCGCAATTGGAGGGGTCTTTACCTTCTTTAGGTATAATCGTAATCACAGCCCTCGTCATATAGGATGAGAGAGGGACATTGGAAAGTGTTTGATTATATACCCGAATAAGATAAGGAACTAAAGTGTCAGAGAAAGCCGAATAGTAGGCCGTTGGGAGACCGTCGGGACCAGGACATTTGTTTTTAGGGGAGGATATCAAGGCAATAGAGAATTCTGTGCTAGTAAAAGGTTTTGAGATATCCAATTGTTGGGCCATGGTTAGGGAAGGCAAGTTAAGAGAGTCAAAAAATGATTTAGTATGAGAAGGCGAGCCAGAGGGAGGGGCTAAATTATAAAGGTCTCTATAGAAGAGCTTAAACTGTTCCGCAATGGACTCAGGGGAAATAAATTGGTGTCCTTGAGGAGACTTGATCAAAGTAACATATCTAGCATTTTTCCTCTTCTTCAAGCGATTCATCATAAATCTGGAGGCTTTATTGCCGTGAGCATAGAATTTATGTTGGGAAGAAAGGTAAATTTTGGCCGACTTTTTATTTAACAGGTTTTTGAGCTCTGATCTGAGGGTAGAAAGATCAGAAAGGTGTTGGGGGTCCAGGGAATGTTTGTGAAGGTTCTCTAAAGTGTGAATACGGTCTAAAATCGAGGAAAAGTGCTGATCTGCGACTTTTTTTAAATGGGAACATTTACTTATGAAGTGACCACGCATGTAGGCTTTGTGTGCATCCCATAAAGTGTGTGGGGATATATCAGGAGAATCGTTTTCCCTAAAATATTGTTCCAGCAGGGATGTGAAGTGTGCTACGTGTCCACCATCGCTCAATATGGATTCATTTAATCTCCAGCTAGAAGACTTACAAGAGCCAGGCTGGGTGTGGAAAGAGCAAAACACTGGGGCATGATCCGATATGGTGATGTCTCCAATTTTCGGGTTGGAGGAGAGATGTAGAAAATCTTTAGGTATGAAGACGTAGTCAATCCTACTGTAAGAATGACCTGGAGCAGAGTAAAAGGTATAATCAATTGTGGATGGGTTCAAACATCTCCAAACGTCAACGAGACCCAATACATGCAATTTTCTCTTCAGTTTTTTGAGAAGTTTGATAGGGACAGAGGATTTTTTAGAGGAAGTGTCTGAAGGCGGGTGTAACGCCAAGTTAAAATCACCAGCTAAAATAACTGTTCCTTCTCTAGTTTCTTCAATTAAGGAGAGAATTTTGAGGAGCCAAGGGACCTGGTTATAATTAGGAGCATATATATTTACCAACGTAAACATTCTGTGGCCTATAAGACCTTTCACAATAAGGAATCTCCCCTCAGTGTCCGCAGAATGTGAGGAGTATTGGAAAGGGGTGTTTCTTTTGAAGCCAATGCTGACACCCCTTGAGGCTGCCCCATCCGAGCCACTATGAAACCAGACGGGAAATCTGGAATGGGAAAGATCAGGGAATCTCCCTTGTTTGTAGTGTGTTTCCTGAAGGAAAATAACTGAACATTTTTCTCTCCACAAAAGGGAAAGAATCTGGGTCTTTTTAGAGGGGGATCTCAAACCCTTCACGTTGAAGGAAGATAAAGTGAAATCTGTCGTGGTGGTTTAAATGCGGGGGGGGGGACGCGGAATAGTGGCAGCCTCCAGGGGGGCCAGGTATCTCATAGGGGCAAATATATGACTCTCCAAGAAAAGAGACCATAATTTCAGGGTGTACTGTGTCACAGTAAAACAAAAACATAACAGAAAATAACTATCAAAACAGGGTCGCTCAAAGGCAACCAACTCAGGTAACATTTGTGAAATGTATAGGCAGATAAATACCTAAACAATGATGTAATAGTATCAGGGGGGGAAAAGAGGAAGTATCCTCATATATAAGGACCTGCACGAGGACATCAATTAGAACAGATCTAGATCTAGAGACCAGAGCATGTTAGGGTGAGGGATAGGTAAGGGGGGGGAGAAGGGGGAAAAGGGAGTTAGGAAAACAGGGAATTGAAGGTTATGGGATGAGAGAGGATGGGTGTGAAAGTGAAAGTAGCGGAGGGAAGAAAAAGAGTGGTTAACAAGCTACATTATTGAAAAGACCATGCGATTTTCTTGGGGGTCAATAGGCTGCTCCGTCTCTTCAGCCTCTGTTGTTTCGGAGTACCGACTTTCTCCCAAGGCGTCATCTTTGGAATATCTGGAAGAGATGCGATACTTGTCACCGAGTCCCAACTAGCGATATCCATTGGAGGAATGTCCGCTGAGGAAAAGAAATCCTGCAGGTCTTCATGGGAAGAAATCCTGAAGGCTTTTCCGGAGAAGTTAAAGGCAATCCCGAAAGGAAAGGTCCATCTGTAAGGAATGCGCTTTTCTCGGAGGAAGTCGGTGAGCGGCTTAAGGAATTTGCGCTTCTGGAGAGTGACCGGAGCTAGTTCTTGGAAGATAGAGATCTGGTTATTTTCAAAAGAAATATTCTTCATGGATCTTGCCGCTGTAAGAATCTTTTCTTTGTCCCCAAAGTTAAGAAAGCGACATATAATGTCTCTGGGGGGTTCGTTGCTTTTTGGTTTGGGTCTCAACGCTCTGTGAGCCCTTTCAATGACCATAGGAGAAAGATCGTCGCCATCCAGGATCGAGGTGACTATGGTTAGAATGGTAGGAACAATGTCCTCATTAGCCACCGTTTCCGGAACACCTCTGAAACGCAGGTTGTTCCTGCGGCCCCGATTTTCTTGATCTTCCAGGCTGACATATAGAGCATTAATGTGGCCTTGGCACACCGACAAGGAGCGCGCCATAGCTGCACTGTGATCCAGAGATGCTGATTGAGTGGCTTCAAGTGCTTCCACTCTGTGTCCCACATGGAGGATTTCTTGCGTCAGGCCGGCCAGCTCTTGCTGCAGGGGTGTAAGCGCTTCAGCCAGCGCTTGTTTTATAAACGCTCTAGATACCGGGAGGTCACGGGTATGAGATGCATCTCCAAACTCACTTTCTCCCTCTGATTGGGCTTCTTCTCCGCTGTGTGGAGCGCGGTCAGTCGTCGGCGCCATCTTGGAGACGGTAGCTTCGGGGCCTGAGGCCTGTTTTTTAAGGTATTTAGCCATACCGGAGTTCGGGTTTGCGGCTTTAGGGATGGCCCCTTGGTCAGTGGGTCTTTGCCCTCCAATTTTAACCATGTTGCTGGTCTCTAACGCTGAAGTAAGCTGGAATCTCGGCAGGTCAGTGTACGGAGCTCAGCAAGACACAGCCATGCAGTTCCGGCGCCGGCTCCGCCCCCCCCTGTATGTGGGTAAGTAACTGGCCGAGTGATAGAAAACAGAGGGTGGTTATTAACAGTACATACTCAGATTGGGTCACTGTCACTAGTGGGGTACCTCAGGGGTCAGTATTGGGCCATATTCTCTTCAATATATTTATTAATGATCTTGTAGAAGGCTTGCAAAGTAAAATATCAATTTTCGCAGATGACACTAAACTGTGTAAAGTAATTTACACTGAAGAGAACAGTATACTGTATATATACTACAGAGGACAGTATACTGCTACAGAGGGATCTGGATAGATTGAAGGCTTGGGCAGAAAAGTGGCAGATGAGGTTCAACACTGACAAATGTAAAGTTATGCACATGAGAAGAAATAATGCAAGTCACCCGTACATACTAAATGGTAAAACACTGGGTAACACTGACATGGAAAAGGACCAAGGAATTTTGGTTAAGCTGTAGAAACCAGTGTCAGGCAGCTGCTGCCAAGGCCAATAAAATAATGGGTTGCATCAGAAGGGGCATAGATGCCCGTGATAAGAACATAGTCCTACCACTTTACAAATCATTAGTCAGACCACACATGGAGTACTGTGTACAGTTCTGGGCTCCTGTAAACAAGGCAGACATAGCAGAGCTGGAGAGGGTCCAGAGGAGGGCAACTAAAGTAATAACTGGAATGGGGCAACTTCAGTACCCTGAAAGATTATCAAAATTAGGGTTATTTACTTTAGAAAAAAGACGACTGAGGGGAGATCTAACTAATATGTATAAATATATCAGGGGTCAGTATAGAGATCTATCCCATCATCTATTTATCCCCAGGACTGTGACGAGGGGACATCCTCTGCGTCTGGAGGAAAGAAGGTTTGTACACACACATAGAAAAGGATTCTTTACGGTAAGAGCAGTGAGACTATGGAGCTCTCTGCCTGAGGAGGTGGTGATGGTGAGTACAATAAAGGAATTCAAGAGGGGCCTGGATGTATTTCTGGAGCGTAATAATATTACAGGCTATAGCTACTAGAGAGGGGTTGTTTATCCATGGAGTTATTCTGATTGCCTGATTGGAGTCGGGAAGGAATTTTTTATTCCCCTAAAGTGAGGAAAATTGGCTTCTACCTCACAGGGTTTTTTTTTTTGCCTTCCTCTGGATCAACTTGCAGGATGACAGGCCGAACTGGATGGACAAATGTCTTTTTTCGGCCTTTTATACTATGTTACTATGTTAATCCATTATATATTGGTTTAGTTAGGATTAATAATAGTTCTTTAGACTTTAGGTTTATGGACTTAGTAGTTAAGTTAATTCTTTTTTTGTATATTAATTACGTTATAGTGTTCATGTTTTATATTACTGTTGTGTGTTGTACGTTCTTTGTTGACAGTTTCATAGTTTTTACACCATTTTTTAGATAAATATTAATATTGTTTTGTGCACTTTATTTTTTAGTCTAAGAAAAAATTTATATATTGGATGCTCGTTACATCCAATATTAAACAGTATGCCTCATTCAGATACTTTACGGAAATCAGTACACCAGTAACATCAGCTAGCTGTAAAAAAAACTTTACGTGGTTAATTAGGGTCCGGGTTTTTGGACTGAGTGCCCAGACAGATATAGTGGCACAGGTCACTCCCGTACTCCATCAAGTCTTTTAAATAAAGTTTGGATTGAAAATGCTGTTCTTTTCAAGTGTGGACAGGAGATGTGAAAACTGAACCTGCAGAGAAATGAGCATGGTCTCTGACAGACCCTAAAGAGTGGTGATATACTAATTTTTTTGTTATACTGCTTGGAGTGAACGCAAAGTGTGGGACTTTAGGTTATGTAATATTTGAAGTCTGAATAACAATTAGAGGTTGAACTTGAACTTGTTTATAAATTGTTTTCTTGAATCAAATCTGCCTGTGGTGAAGACTAAACTGACACCTGTTTGTGTGTGGGGACATTTTTTTAATTAAAACATCAACAGAATATATTTACCCTCCTGGCGGGGGGTGGTCACCACCTCGTCTTCTTCCTCCTCCTCATCCTCCTGGACCGTCACCTCCTCTGCCTCAGGTGGGCTATGGGCCTGATGCCCTGATGGTCCTGGCTGCCCCTCTTCCTGCTCATCCTCCTCATCCTCGATCATCTCCTCTTCCACCACCTTCTTCTTATTCGAGCGCTCCGCTTTAACTTTAGGAAGAGTCACCCCTGTAATGAACAAATTTTTTAAAAATACCAAGATAAACAAGCAAAGCAAAAAAAAAAAAAGCTAACGGTACACAAATTAATCTATGGTGGGATCTCGATGGGATAATGATTACCCCTATGTTTGATTTCACATGATTTGGTGTTAGATGAAACTATGAATGAAGTCTTTCAGATGGTTTACAGTTGAGTATGTTAATAGCTAGGATGAGGTAGCGGGGGTATTGGTTTGCAAGGTACTGTTGCAGGGTTATTCCAATGAGGTGTACCAAGTCAACTGTTTTGACATTGGATAAGGGTTTACATTATATATCTGTATCTCGCTGTGAGTGTATGTATATATTGTAAAGGGATAATCAGCTATGTGTCCCAACATTTATCAAATTCGTGCTGGAGAACTTTTAAGCAGAAGAGAAACCCAACTAAATTATTTATTGCAAATTTCCAATGTTACCATTGTACCAGAATACCAGTATAGTCTGTACCTGCATACCAGTATAGTCTGTCTTCCACACAATTATCAACAGCTGCCTACATTCAATATGCCGACTGTGCTGTTAATAGTGTGGCTGCGAAGCTGTATGGTAGGAAATGTGTAAAGCCGATTAGTACGCCTTAGACCTTTTCAAGGGTGTGCGGCCCACAGAGAGGGCTCTGAGTGCCGCCTCTAGCACACGTCCCATCGGTTCGACACCAGTGAAGTAAAGAATCAGTTGTAAAGGGATATAAATACTTATTTGCATAACTGAACACATAAATAACAATAGGTGGGTGATAGAAAATTAATGTAAGCATCGTACCTGGACAATTTTTGTCTCTGACCTCTTTGATCAGATCCATCCTGTGTCTTTTAGGGTCCGACCATTTTTTTAACATCGCACTTTTTGAATGAACCTTTCCATGCTGCTGCCACAGCCGGCGTGCCTCCCTCCGCACTATGGCCTACTTCTCTAAACGGCATTTTAGATCATCATATCCCATCTCCAACATAGTCTGCAAGATAACAATGAAAGGATGTAATCCCAAAGTTGTAAAATACAATTATTAGTAATTATAGTCATGTCAACCATCAAAAATATAATGTAATATCAAAACGGTAAAAAAGTAGATATTTATATAGTTCCCTATGGAACTATATGAAAGTAAAAAATAAAATAAAAATTATATTCAAGGCAAATATAAGAACTAAACTCCACAGTGACCATCCCTTTAACAGTGACTAGAACTGTGGCTGCCCCTTTAAGAGTTACTTGAATAGTGACCATCCCTTTAAGAGTGACTTGAATAGTGACCGCCCCTTTAACAGTGACTAGAACTGTGGCCGCCCCTTTAAGAGTGACTTGAATAGTGACCGTCCCTTTAAAAGTGACTAGAACTGTGGCCGCCCCTTTAAGAGTGACTTGAATAGTGACCGTCTTTTTAACAGTGACTAGAACTGTGGCCGCCCCTTTAAGAGTGACTTGAATAGTGACCGTCCCTTTAACAGTGACTAGAACTGTGGCCGCCCCTTTAAGAGTGACTTGAATAGTGACCGCCCCTTTAAGAGTGACTAGAACTGTGGCCACCCCTTTAAGAGTGACTTGAATAGTGACCGTCCCTTTAACAGTGACTAGAACTGTGGCCGCCCCATACTGACTCAGTATGACACGCAGATGACAGGTGTTGCTCTTAGAATCACTGCACATTTTACATATTTGGGCAGTTACGGGTCAAAAACTGACCAAATAACTCAAGTATGAACTCAGCCTTACAGGTCAATGTTAGCGTCAAGAATAAGCACACTCCTTTTACACCGTCGTCAGGTAATTCCACATAGATGTCTACAGAACCTGCTCTATTAAACGCTTATACAAGTAGAGCCCCCCGACAGCAGTAAGTTTGTGTTTACGTCACTGATTATTTTGCCCTTCCTCTGATCCTTCAGAACAATAACCCACAAAAAACTGATCCTGTCTGTTGAGCATCCGTCTTCACTCGGTCAGCATTTGGTCAGTAATCCATCAGTATTGCTAATGCCAAAAAAACAGGAGTGGATCCAAAACAGAGATGACACGTAAAATTGAATATTTCCATGTCTTCTATGTTTTGTACCCACTCCTGCTTTTGACTACCAAATCATAAGCCAATTCTGATGGGACCATACAGGCCTTACAGCTGCTACACAGACAAGATCCATTGTGCGTCTCATTTTTCCTTCCTTCTGACAGATCAGAAAAAGGGTCAAATAAATTGTGATGTCATCCAGGCAAAAAAGTCAAAAAGTGGCCCAGTCATGGAGTGAAAAGGGTGAGGGAACAGCTTAAGAAGTCCATAGAGTGGCCCAGTGACATAGTGGTAAGGCGGCAGCAGCAGAATGAGGAGGCCACAGAGTGGCACAATGACAGAGTGTTGAGGTGGCAGCAGCAGCATGAGGAGGCCACAGAGTGGCAAGGTGACAGTGTTGAGGTAGCAGCAGCATGACGAGGCCCCAGATTGGCACAATGACAGAATGTGGAGGTGGCAGCAGCAGCAAGAGGAGGCCACAGTGTGGCAAGGTGACATAGTGTGGAGGTGGCAGCAGCAGCATGAGGAGACCACAGAGTGACCCGGTGAGTGGGGAGGTGGGTGGCTATAACAGTATCCGTTGATGATGGTGGGTGTAAGAAGGAGCACTTGGCATAAGATGTGTGGCATCAGGCTGGTGAAAGTATCAGAATAGTAGCCGAGGCAGTTAACCAGAAGAAAAAGGTATTTTTTGTCAAGGTCTGGGGGAGGCAGCATGGATGATCTAATCTGATGCATCAGGCATTGGTGGGTGGAAATCCTGGCTGATCCATGCCTGATTCATACTGACAAAGGTCAGTCTCTCCACATTTTGGGTGGACAGGCGAGTTCTCCGCCGCACTAAACACCCACTCTGATGCCACACTACTGGTCGGGCAGGACAACTTTTTCAGGGCAAACTCGGCAAGTTGCAGACAAATTGTCACTGTGGGGAGTGGGGGAAACCCCCCACTGTGTAATGGGAACTGATACTATGCCACAAAACAGGGATAGGGAGCAGGTCACCTCCTACAGCCGCCCTAATCCTGACCCTTATCTCCTGACCATATGAGCGCCCCCTAAAGGTGGTAGGGTTCATACACTCGAACCTAGATCCTACTGACCCTAACGGTTCCTGGCATAGGGGTCAGGAATAGGAGACAACCGGTTCCTCAGGGACTCAGACGAACCGGAGTCTCCAGCTGCCTAGTAACAGGTGGAAGGGAAAAGACAATCAGCAGCAACTGAACAGCAGATAAGCACCTGGAGAAACAACAGCACACCAGAACATCAAACACTTACCTGCCACAGCAAAGATGGAAAAACACCAAGACAACCTGGACCCCCATGCGGACACCGAAGCAAGGTGGCTCCAGGCAAGGCTGCAAATATCTTTTTGGTTCAACAACAGAGTGGGGAAAATATCAATCATCCATGCAGATCACAACAACAAACCGACCTGACATGGAACACCAGACATGTGACATAAACCAAACCAAACTACATAACAGGTGAGGAGGGGAAAGGAGACAAAGGGAGACAAACGATATCCAACTAGGATGCCCTCACACAGGTAACATGACACATCCAGAAAGGAGCAGAGCTCCTACACATATACAGGCAAACAACCCTCTGACCTTCAGGCTCACAACACAGTATAAGAAGAGCCAGAGGCCACACCCAGCTCCACCAAGCACACATCTTAACCCTGAACACACCAGGATGGGAAGAGACACACAACTTAAAGGGGAAGTGTCAAAACATGCAAAACAACATGTTGCCACCAGCAACAAGCATGCATGGCAAAGGTGTCATGGTCCACTACACCAGACCATGACACAGCCGTGACACAAATCCAGTTTGGCTGCCCAGTGGATCTTCGATGACAGTTGGCAGGGTGCACTCCAAGTATGCCATTACCTGCTAGTTCAGGTTCTGCTCTATGTCTAGCTGCTGGTGAGTAGTTTCTTCACTATTCAGGTGAAAAAAGCTGCTTATCATCCACTCTAGACTCAAGCTGCTGCTGATGGAGCTGGAACTGCTACTGCCACCCCCTTCCCCCCCAGCAGCCATGGCAGTGGAACATAAGCGTAGAAGGCCCCCCATTCAGACCTGCGAGAGGATGGACAATGGCGCAGATAGGCAGTGGTCAACTGACTACATAGGTTGTCTCTATAGTAGTTCAGTTTGTCCTCCCTCTCAGCGGGTGTAAAAAAGGCCCCCATTTTGAACCGGAAGCGAGGGTCTAGCATCGTGGAGAGCCAGTAGTCATCCCTCGAATCGTGGCAATTCGGCTGTCACTACGCAAGCAAGTGAGCATGCATTGGGCCATTTGCGCAAGTGACTCGGAAGGGAATCCCTGCCTCCATCTCCATTGCATACTGCCACGGTGTGCCTGGGTCATCTGCCTCATCTTCCTCATCTCCCTCTTGCTCCTCTGTCTTCTAGTGTTCAGCGAGCATGCTCGGCCAAATACCTGTTCGGCTCGAGCATTGCTATGCTCGGCACATGGCAGTACTCGTCCGAGTACCGCATGTGCTCGAGCGCCATGCTCGAGTCTCCTCCCCGCATGTTTCACGGCTGCTAAGCAGCCAATAAACATGCAGGTAAGTACTGCCATCACTGTAATGCCAGTAGCCATATTTTTTCCATAATTTATCCACATTTTTCCTATAAATGGTCCCTGCAGTGAATTGTCACATCTGTGCTGCAATAGCGTCTGTGTGTCAGGGCCAGATATTGGTAAAAATATTACTGACAACGAATATATTTTTTCCAAAATGTATCCATAATTTTCCTATAAATGGTCACTGCAGCGAATTGTCACATCTGTGCTGCAATAGCGTGTGTGTGTGTGTCAGGACCAGATATTGGGAAAAATATTAGCAAAAACAATTATATTTTTTCCATAATTTATCCACAATTTTCCTATAAATGGTCCCTGCAGTGAATTGTCACATCTGTGCTGCAATAGCGTGTGTGTGCGTGTCAGGGCCGGATATTGGGAAAAATATTACTGACAACAAATATATTTTTTCCATAATTTATCCACATTTTTCCTATAAACGATCCCTTATAACATATAATATAAGGCGAACATTAAGGGACGGGGAAGTGGCCGTGATGCTGCACGCAGAGGCCGTGGCCCTGGGCGAGTTGAAACTTTGCCTGCTGCCAGAGCACAAGAAAAATAATCATCCAAGATCCAAGCTTAATGTTCCAGTTTGCAGGGCGACACAGGAGACCACTCTTGAAGTCAGCCCAGTGCGAGCAGGTGGTTGGTTGGATTGCAGCAGATAGTGCTTCCAGTCGGTTAAGCACCACCCTGTCTTCCACCAAGTCCAGTCTCAGTAGCGAGGAGTCTGGTCCACATAATCCTCACCCTGATCCTGTCACGGATGGTGCTGCAGAAAGCTGGAACTTATAAATAAACATCCGACTGGCTTGATCACAAACTAAGGAGCATATGGGTGAGCCCTATAAAACCCCTAGAGCTCTCCCTGACTGCTATGCCCATGCAAAGGTCTTTATGGTAGACGATTGCATGCCCACGTACCTTATACTGTGTGACACCTAAAAACCCTATAATAGTGAGGGGACACGACCACTGTCTCCCTGCACTTAATACGGACGGAGTCAGGGTCACCTAGAATCAAGCCAGCAAGAAAACACAAATAAAGGAAAAGGACTTATCTGAGGAATCAGCAGTAGCAGCCTCCAGCAGTGAACAACTCATCCAGAAAGAAGTATAAACCGCAAAGTGAGGCAGTATGGGAGGGAATATAAAGGGAGACAATTAGTGTAAATAGGTGACAGCTGGGAGAAGGAAAGGAGATGACAAAGTGAAACCAAAACAAAGAACCTCATGCAAGAGGTAGAGAAGAACATCTAACAGACCTTCTCACAGAACTGGCGGTGACAGATCCTCCTTCCTCCCAACATTTACAGTCTGGCCAAACAAGTGATCCCACACTCGGATATTCCGAGGACCTCTTTGCATCGCCATTAATTAATTTGGGCCTCTCGCCAAGCACGCTTGAAGAGAAACCTGAGATCTTGTGCCCGATTCCCAACCTCTTGAGCATCCAGAGTCTCAAGAACATGACGCTGGGGAATGGCAATTAGTGTTTAATGAGGTAGATGATAATGAGAGACAGTTGCCAATGACTCAACCGCAATTACTGTCTCAAGAGGTTGAGGAAAAGGATGACACACAGTTGTCAATCACTGAGGTTGTGGTTGGGTCAATAAATCAGGACGATGATCAGAGTGAGGAAGTGGAAGAGTAGGTGCTGGACGACGAGGTCACTGACCCAACCTGGAAAGGTTGCAACAAGCCGAGCGAGGAGAGCAGTACAGAGGAGGAGGGTGCTGCAGCACTGCAACAAGCTGGAAGAGGCAGTGGGGTGGCAAAAGGTAGAAGGCAGGCACCACTGAACAGGCCCGCAACTGTTCCATGGAGCACCTCCTTGCGTAAATCTCACTTGCCAAGGGGTAGGTGTTCCGCAGTATGGCGCTTTTTTGAGGAAAGTGCGGACGACAAAAGAATAGTAGTTTGCAACCTGTTCCACACCAAAAGGAGCCAGGGCGTGAACACTAGCAACCTTACCACCACCAGCATGATCCGCCACATGTCATCAAAGCACCCTAATAGGTGGGCCGAACGCCTGGGTCCACAGTCTGTGTCTGCGGGTCACACCACTGCCTCCTCTTCCCCTGTGTTAAGTGCTGGATAGGGATGAGCGAACCCGAACTGTATAGTTCGGGTTCGTACCGAATTTTGGAGTGTCCATGACACGGACCCGAACATTTTCGTAAAAGTCCGTGTTCGGGTTCGGTGTTCGGCGCTTTCTTGGCGCTTTTTGAAAGGCTGCAAAGCAGCCAATCAACAAGCGTCATACTACTTGCCCCAAGAGGCCATCACAGCCTTGCCTACTATTGGCATGGCTGTGATTGGCCAGTGCAGCATGTGACCCAGCCTCTATATAAGCTTGGGTCATGTATCGCTGCACGTCACTCTGCTGATTCAAGAATAGGGAGAGGTTGCAGCTGCGACGTTAGGGCGAGATTAGGCAGATTAACTCCTCCAAAAGACTTCATTCTGTAATCGATCTGCAGCTGTGGATCATTGAAGTGCTAATATTGACTTGCTCACTTTTTTGAGGCTGCCCAGAGCGTTTTTAGATCACTTTTTTTCTGGGGTGATCGGCGGCCATTTTGTGACTTGTGGTGCGCCAGCACAAGCTATCACCAAGTGTATTTAACCATCAATAGTGTGGTTATTTTGTGCTATATCCCACATCAGCTGCAGGCTGAGCCTGTGTCACCGAAGTGCATTTAACCATCAACAGTCTGGTTATTTTTTGGCCATATACTACATCAGCTGCAGGCTGAGCCTGTGTCACCGAAGTGCATTTAACCATCAACAGTCTGATTATTTTTTGGCCATATACTACATCTGGTGCAGGCTGAGCCTGTGTCACCCAAGTGCATTTAACCATCAACAGTGTGGTTATTTTTTGGCCATATACTACATCAGGGGCAAGTTGAGCCTGTCACCCAGCGCCTAAAAAATAGACCTGACATTTCTATTCAACCAAATCTGTACTGTTTTAGCTGGTCAAGTTATTTGTAGTGACCGTAAAAGCACACTTTGTTCTGGGTTGAAAAACTATTCCCAAATTTGCCATTCTCAAAATAACTAGTTTGCGGTATTTGAGGCCTACTTGAAATCTATCCCAAAAAGGATATCTTACATTGAAGGTACTGATAGTGTCATTCAGAAAAACCTAAGACACACGCTAGCGTGCAGAGAGAAGTCTGATTCTGTGATTAAACCTATACCTGTCACACAGCGCAAAAAAAAACAGGCCTCACATCTCTATTCAACCAAATCTGTACTGTTTTAGCTGGTCAAGTTATTTGTAGTGACCGTAAAAGCACTTTTTATTTTCTGGATTGAAAAACTATTCCTAAATTTGCCATTCTCAAAATAACTAGTTTGTGGTATTTGAGGCCTACCTGAAATCTATCCCAAAAAGAATATCTTACATTGAAGGTACTGATAGTGTCATTCAGAAAAACCTAAGACACACGCTAGCGTGCAGATAGAAGTCTGATTCTGTGATTAAACCTATACCTGTCACACAGCGCAAAAAAAAACAGGCCTCACATCTCTATTCAACCAAATCTGTACTGTTTTAACTGGTCAAGATATTTGTAGTGACCGTAAAAAGCACACTTTTTGTTCTGGGTTGAAAAACTATTCCCAAATTTGCCATTCTCAAAATAACTAGTTTCTGGTATTTGAGGCCTACTTGAAATCTATCCCTAAAAGGATATCTTACATTGAAGGTACTGATAGTGTCATTCAAATTTGCCATTCTCAAAATTGTGGTGAACGGGAAAAATGAGGAAAACATCTAATAAGGGACGCGGACGCGGACGTGGACATGGTCGTGGTGGTGTTAGTGGACCCTCTGGTGCTGGGAGAGGACGTGGCCGTTCTGCCACAGCCACACGTCCTAGTGTACCAACTACCTCAGGTCCCAGTAGCCGCCAGAATTTACAGGGATATTTGGTGGGGCCCAATGCCGTTCTAAGGATGGTAAGGCCTGAGCAGGTACAGGCATTAGTCAATTGGGTGGCCGACAGTGCATCCAGCACGTTCACATTATCTCCCACCCAGTCTTCTGCAGAAAGCGCACAGATGGCGCATGAAAACCAAGCCCATCAGTCTGTCACATCACCCCCATGCATATCAGGGAAACTGTCTGAGCCTCAAGTTATGCAGCAGTCTCTTATGCTGTTTGAAGACTCTGCTGCCAGGGTTTCCCAAGGGCATCCACCTAGCCCTTCACCAGGGGTGGAAGAGATAAAATGCACTAACGCACAACCACTTATGTTTCCTGATGATGAGGACATGGGAATACCACCTCAGCACGTCTCTGATGATGACGAAACACAGGTGTCAACTGCTGCGTCTTTCTGCAGTGTGCAGACTGAACAAGAGGTCAGGGGTCAAGACTGGGTGGAAGACGATGCAGGGGACGATGAGGTCCTAGACCCCACATGGAATGAAGGTCGTGCCACTGACTTTTAGAGTTCGGAGGAAGAGGCAGTGGTGAGACCGAGCCAACAGCGTAGCAAAAGAGGGAGCAGTGGGCAAAATCAGAACACCCGCCGCCAAGAGACTCCACCTGCTACTGATAGCCGCCATCTGGGACCGAGCACCCCAAAGGCAGCTTCAAGGAGTTCCCTGGCATGGCACTTCTTCAAACAATGTGCTGACGACAAGACCCGAGTGGTTTGCACGCTGTGCATCAGAGCCTGAAGCGAGGCATTAACGTTCAGAACCTTAGCACAACCTGCATGACCAGGCACCTGCATGCAAAGCATGAACTGCAGTGGAGTAAACACCTTAAAAACAAGGAAGTCACTCAGGCTCCCCCTGCTGCCTCTTCTGCTGCTGCCGCCTCGGTCTCTTCTGCTGCTGCCGCCGCCTCGGCCTCTTCTGCTGCTGCTGCCGCCGCCTCGGCCTCTTCCTCTGCCTCTGGAGGAACGTTGGCACCTGCCGCCCAGCAAACATGGGATGTACCACCAACACCACCACCTGCGTCACCAAGCATCTCAACCATGTCACACGGCAGCGTTCAGCTCTCCATCTCACAAACATTTGAGAGAAAGCGTAAATTCCCACCTAGCCACCCTCGATCCCTGGCCCTCAATGCCAGCATTTCTAAACTACTGGCCTATGAAATGCTGTCATTTAGGCTGGTGGACACACACAGTTTCAAACAGCTCATGTCACTTGCTGTCCCACAGTATGTTGTTCCCAGCCGCCACTACTTCTCCAAGAGAGCCATGCCTTCCCTGCACAAACAAGTGTCCGATAAAATCAAGTGTGCACTGCGCAACGCCATCTGTGGCAAGGTCCACCTAACCACAGATACGTGGACCAGTAAGCACGGCCAGGGACGCTATATCTCCCTAACTGCACACTGGGTAAATGTAGTGGCGGCTGGGCCCCAGGCGGAGAGCTGTTTGGCGCACATCCTTCCGCCGCCAAGGATCGCAGGGCAACATTCTTTGCCTCCTGTCTCCTCCTCCTCCTACTCAGCTTCCTCCTCCTCTTCTTCCACCTGCTCATCCAGTCAGCCACACACCTTCACCACCAACTTCAGCACAGCACGGGGTAAACGTCAGCAGGCCATTCTGAAACTCATATGTTTGGGGGACAGGCCCCACACCGCACAGGAGTTGTGGCGGGGTATAGAACAACAGACCGACGAGTGGTTGCTGCCGGTGAGCCTCAAGCCCGGCCTGGTGGTGTGCGATAATGGGCGAAATCTCGTTGCAGCTCTGGGACTAGCCGGTTTGACGCACATCCCTTGCCTGGCGCATGTGCTGAATTTGGTGGTGCAGAAGTTCATTCGCAACTACCCTGACATGTCAGAGCTGCTGCATAAAGTGCGGGCCGTCTGTTCGTGCTTCCGGCGTTCACACCCTGCCGCTGCTCGCCTGTCTGCGCTACAGCGTAACTTCGGCCTTCCCGCTCACCGCCTCATATGCGACGTACCCACCAGGTGGAACTCCACCTTGCATATGCTGGACAGACTGTGCGAGCAGCAGCAGGCCATAGTGGAGTTTCAGCTGCAGCACGCACGAGTCAGTCGCACTGTGGATCAGACACACTTCACCACCAATGACTGGGCCTCCATGCGAGACCTGTGTGCCCTGTTGCGCTGTTTTGAGTACTCCACCAACATGGCCAGTGGCGATGACGCCGTTATCAGCTTTACAATACCACTTCTATGTCTCCTTGAGAAAACACTTAGGGCGATGATGGAAGAGGAGGTGGCCCAGGAGGAAGAGGAGGAAGAGGGGTCATTTTTAGCACTTTCAGGCCAGTCTCTTCGAAGTGACTCAGAGGGAGGTTTTTTGCAACACCAGAGGCCAGGTACAAATGTGGCCAGACAGGGCCCACTACTGGAGGACGAGGAGGACGAGGATGAGGAGGAGGTGGAGGAGGATGAGGATGAAGCATGTTCACAGCGGGGTGGCACCCAAAGCAGCTCGGGCCCATCACTGGTGCGTGGCTGGGGGGAAACACAGGACGATGACGATACGCCTCCCACAGAGGACAGCTTGTCCTTACCTCTGGGCAGCCTGGCACACATGAGCGACTACATGCTGCAGTGCCTGCGCACCCTGCTGGATCCCCGGTACAAAGACAATGTGCCCACTTTACTTCATACACTGGAGCGTGATAGGAAGATGCGCGAGTACAAGCGCACGTTGGTAGACGCGCTACTGAGAGCATTCCCAAATGTCACAGGGGAACCAGTGGAAGCCCAAGGCGAAGGCAGAGGAGGAGCAAGAGGTCGCCAACGCAGCTGTGTCACGCCCAGCTCCTCTGAGGGCAGGGTTAGCATGGCAGAGATGTGGAAAAGTTTTGTCAACACGCCACAGCTAAGTGCACCACCACCTGATACGGAACGTGTTAGCAGGAGGCAACATTTCACTAACATGGTGGAACAGTACCTGTGCACACCCCTCCACGTACTGACTGAAGGTTCGGCCCCATTCAACTTCTGGGTCTCCAAATTGTCCACGTGGCCAGAGCTAGCCTTTTATGCCTTGGAGGTGCTGGCCTGCCCGGCGGCCAGCGTTTTGTCTGAACGTGTATTCAGCACGGCAGGGGGCGTCATTACAGACAAACGCAGCCGCCTGTCTACAGCCAATGTGGACAAGCTGACGTTCATAAAAATGAACCAGGCATGGATCCCACAGGACCTGTCCATCCCTTCTGCAGATTAGATATTAACTACCTCCCCTTAACAATATATTATTCTACTCCAGGGCACTTCCTCATTCAATACTATTTTTAATTTCATTTTACCATTATATTGCGGGGCAACCCAAAGTTGAATGAATCTCTCCTCTGTCTGGGTGCCGGGGCCTAAATGTGTGACAGTGGCCTGTTCCAGTGGTGGGTGACGTGAAGCCTGATTCTCTGCTATGACATGAAGACTTATATTGTGCTGACATGAAGCCAGATTCTCTGTTACGCGACCTCTCTCCTCTGCCTGGGTGCCTGGGCCTAAATATGTGACAGTGGCCTGTTCCAGTGGTGGGTGACGTGAAGCCTGATTCTCTGCTATGACATGAAGACTTATTCTGTGCTGACATGAAGCCAGATTCTCTGTTACGCGAACTCTCTCCTCTGCCTGGGTGCCTGGGCCTAAATATGTGACAGTGGCCTGTTCCAGTGGTGGGTGACGTGAAGCCTGATTCTCTGCTATGACATGAAGACTGATTCTGCGCTGACATAAGGCCAGATTCTCTGTTACAGGACCTCTCTCCTCTGTCTGGGTGCCGGGGCCTAAATGTGTGACAGTGGCCTGTTCCAGTGGTGGGTGACGTGAAGCCTGATTCTTTGCTATGACATGAAGACTGATTCTGCGCTGACATAAGGCCAGGTTCTCTGTTACAGGACCTCTCTCCTCTGTCTGGGTGCCGGGGCCTAAATGTGTGACAGTGGCCTGTTCCAGTGGTGGGTGACGTGAAGCCTGATTCTCTGCTGTGACATGAAGACAGATTCTGCGCTGACATAAGGCCAGATTCTCTGTTACGGGACCGCTCTCCTCTGTCTGGGTGCCGGGGCCTAAATGTGTGACAGTGGCCTGCTCCAGTGGTGGGTGACGTGAAGCCTGATTCTCTGCTATGACATGAAGACAGATTCTGCGCTGACATAAGGCCAGATTCTCTGTTAGGGGACCGCTCTCCTCTGTCTGGGTGCCGGGGCCTAAATGTGTGACAGTGGCCTGTTCCAGTGGTGGGTGACGTGAAGCCTGATTCTCTGGGACCTCTGTCCAATTGATATTGGGTCATTTTTATTTTTTTAATTTTTATTTTAATTCATTTCCCTATCCACATTTGTTTGCAGGGGATTTACCTACATGTTGATGCCTTTTGCAGCTCTCTAGCTCTTTCCTGGGCTGTTTTATAGCCTTTTTAGTGCCCAAAAGTTCGGGTCCCCATTGACTTCAATGGGGTTCGGGTTCGGGACAAAGTTCGGTTCGGGTTCGGATCCCGAACCCGAACATTTCCGTGAAGTTCGGCCGAACTTCTCGAACCCGAACATCCAGGTGTTCGCTCAACTCTAGTGTTGGACAATCCCCTATCCAAGACGCAGACCCGGATGCCTCCCGCCCTGCACCTGGAACTTCGCAATCACCATCAGTGACGATATCCACTTCCCTGTCCCAGCGCAGCGTCCAAATGTCATTACCCCAGACATTTGAACACAAGCGCAAATACCCATACTATTGTCTGAGCGTGTATTTAGTGTTGCTGGTGGCATTATAACAGATAAGCGTATCCGCCTATCAACTGAAAATTCTGATAGGTTTGAACAAGGACTGGATTGACCATGACTTCTCGACTCCACCAGAAGAATGCTAATGAACATAAAGGCACTTTACATGTGTTGTTTTTAATGTAGTTAATAGACTGTATTCCCATGCACCCCTTCCACCACAAACAAGGGTATATGGTTGAATCTTCCTTTTCTCATCCTCCTCCTCCTCTTCCGTCATATCAACATGCATTGCTTATTCGTCACATATAATGCCCTCGCATATATGGCCTTTGAATATAATTTTTAGAGGGCCCGCTCACCAGCAGGCCCTCACATCAAATTTTTTACAGGGTCCGCTCACCAGCAGGCCCTCACATCAAATTTTTTACAGGGTCTGCTCATCAGCAGCCCCTCACATCTAATTTTTTACAGAGTCTGCTCACCTGCAGGCCCTCACATCTAATTTTTTACAGGGTCTGCTCACCTGAAAGCACGCAACTCAAATCTTTTACAGGGTCCGCTCACCTGCAGGCCCAAACCTAAAATCTTTTACAGGGTCCGCTCACCTGCAGGACGCAACTCAAATCTTTTACAGGTTCAGCTCACCTGCAGGCCCAAACCTAAAATCTTTTACAGGGTCAGCTCACATGCAGGCCCGCAACTCAATGTGAATGTGATATACAGGTTGTATCGGAGTGCCTCTTCCTTGTAATTTTTGCCAGCACTTGCACTTTATATATGAGTAAATATATAGGAAAGAATGTTTTCAATAAATTTTTCCTATAAAATAGATTTTTTACTTTTGTTTTGTGCGTAAAACCTTAATTCGATTGTGGGCCTGGTGATCACTTTAAGCCCTTTTAAGCTGCATCAGCAGCAGCATGGTGATAAAAATGAGTGGCAAGGTGACATGGTGTGGAGATGGCAGCATGAGGAGGCAACATAGTGGCACAATAACTGAGTCTGGATAAAAGACTGATGCCACAGATTGTTTAGAAAGATGCAGATGTAAACAAATCTGTCGAGCTGTATGACGGTCACCAGCAGATTAATGCAGACTAGGGGCCTAGCTATAGGGGAAGCAGGGGAAGCTGCAGCTTTGGGGCCCTGGCCCAGAAGGGGCCCATCCAAGAGGAGGAGGACTAAAGGATTTGGTCAGGGCCCCTCAACAGTATTACACAATGAAATTATATACAGTGACAGTAATTATAGACAGTGTATAATACGGATGGAACAGCTGGGTTGCTATAAAATTACTGTGGGATGGAGCCCCATTCAAAAATTTGCTGTGGGGCCCAGTCATTTCTAGCTACGCCACTGATGCAGCCCACAAAAGCAAGTTGGATTTATCGATTCCAAAATCTTAATTAAATTGTGGGCCTGGTGATCAGTTTAAGCCCTTTTAAGCAGCATCAACAGCAGCATGGTGATAAAAATGAGTGGCAAGGTGACATCGTGTGGAGATGGCAGCATGAGGAGGCCACATAGTGGCACAATGACAGAGTCTGGATAAAAGACTGAGGCCACAGATTGTTGAGAAAGATGCAGATGGAAACAAATCTGTAGAGCTGTATTACAGTCACCTGCAGATTAATTCAGCCATCAAAATCAAGTTGGGTTTGTCAGTTCCACCTCAGCTCACCAGCAGGCCCGCAACTCAAATCTTTTACAGGGTCAGCTCACATGCAGGCACTCGCATAGAATTTTTTAGAGGTCAGCTCGGCTGCATGCCCTCGCATATAATGTTTTACAGGGTCAGCTCACCCACAGGCACTTGCATATAATGTTTGACAGGGTCAGCTCACCAGCAGGCCCGCACCTAAAATCTTTTACAGGGTATTAGTACTTCTCCTGTTATGATGCGGAGAGGGATGAGACAGGGTTGTCCCCTGTCTCCCCTCCTCTTTGCTCTTTTTATAGAACCATTGGCTTGTCGGATCCGTTTAGAGAATTGTATAGATGGCTTCGGGGTGGCGGGAGTGAGCGATAAAATAAGCCTATATGCAGACGATGTGATTCTGTTTCTGGACCAGGGTTGGAAAATCCTCCCGCATGTTATAGAGGTAATAGAATATTATGGTAAATTATCAGGCTATATGATCAACTGGACAAAGTCATCGCTCCTCCCGCTGAACCGGAAAGCTGTAGATGTAGGGAGCCGAGTCCGTGTCTTGGCTCCTAACGATACCTTAGATTACTTGGGGGTTAAGATCGGGATTCCTATAAGTAGGTTTTATGAGCTCAATCTAGCCCCAGTTTTGGATAAAGTTAGGACCAAAGTTGGTGCTTGGCGGAAATTGATACTGGCATAGACAGATCGAATTGCACTGATCAGGATGATTATTTTGCCTATGGTTTTGTTTCCGATGTGTGCTTCCCCTATTTGGATTGATGATATCTTCTTTCATAGATTGGAGACCTTGATTAATGACCTAATTTGGGGCAGGAAGAGGGTGCGTATAAAGCAGAGATATCTATGGTTGTCGGAGGTAGATGGTGGGCTGTCACTACCCTTTTTTCAAGGTTATTATTTTTGTGCACAGATTCAGCGGTGTTGTAATTGGAAAGAGAGCTTACTTTCACGGTATTTGAATAAAGTCATCGACAAGCCAATAGAGAATATTTTTGCATGTTTGGAAACTGGGTCTATGGGAATGAGGAAGTCCTTGTTGATCCCTTTCTCAATACAGAGGGTGTGGAATAGGCTGAAGGAGTTTCTTAAAGTCCCCGGCCCGTTTGTTTTCACCCCTCTGTGGGGGAACGGGGGCTGGAGGAATTTTTCAAAATTACAGAGTTTGGTTATTGGTCACGTAATGGCATCAATAGGGTGACTCACCTATTTCACTTAGGCCGTTTTAAATCACTTTCGGAATTTGGTTTAACCGATACTTCACCATTAGATTTATTTATGTATGCACGTTTTAAACATACATTTGAAGCCTCTAGGAATAGGGGCCGTATTTTTCCACAAGAGAATATATTTTTTGATTATTGTGATGCTCAGAAGGATGAGAAGGTGAAATTATCTAGATTATATGCTAAACTCCGAATGGCACTGGCAACTGTAACACCTTTTAAAAGCCCAAGTAAATGGGAGCAAGAGTTGAATTGCCCTCCTTTACAGTGCCCACTATCTATTGGAACGTGAGAAAGGTGACAGTTTCCAGTGCTCACAGATTAATTCAATTTAAGATCCTCCATAGACTGTACTATACGCCCAAAACCCAATGAAAATTCCCCCAAAATAGGGACTGTTGTTGGCCTAAATGTGGATATGTGAATGCGAACTATGTCCATTTGCTTTGGAGTTGCAGCAAAATAAGAAAATATTGGGATGAGGTTTTCTCTGCCCTACAAAAGGAATCCTCAATGAACTATAACCCGGGGATCTTGATAGTGATCTTTGGAGATTATGGTTCAGAAACGGAAGTCCCCCCCCAGGTTAGACGGATCTGGATGAGAGGATTGATGGTAGCAAAAGCTATATTGGTCAGGCACTGGGGCTCTGTCTCTCAGCCCTCGTCAAGGGAGTGGGGTTTATACCTTCAACAAATTAAAATATATGAGGATATTGAAAGGAATCGGAGAGTTGCACGCAGAACCATGTAGAAATAACTAATGTATTTGTTGTATGTTGTACTTGATTGAACTGAGGGGAACGACAGCCAATGGGGGGGAGGGTTATAAGGATGTTTATGATTCCTATATTATATACACGGATGGGATGGATATGTTATATACTGCTATATTATATACACTAATGTGATTGATATTGGTCTATGTACTAATTTTATGTTTTTCTAAAATTAAAATAAAGATAATTAAAAATATATATATATATCTTTTACAGGGTCAGCTCACCTGCAGGCCTGCAACTCATGCTGCCTTGCTTTGAAGTAGTAGCCGTAGCCGTTTATCAGGCTCCCTTTCCGAAATCGAACAATGATTCCCCGCTACCGGTAGTCACCATGTTAGGCGCATAAAAGAACATGGAAAGTTGATAAGGAAGATATCAAAATGGATTGTGGACATCACGGGGACATGCGATCAGGCGGAAGCTATCTAGAGTCAACAAAGCAGCAGAAGGGCCTCTCCTGTATAATGTTTCCTCATCCAAAATACTGCAGTGACATTCCCTGTAATTTTTTGTTACTCATTCCAATAACAGGGCATCTTAAGAGTCCTGTATTGTTATTTATCGTCACTACCTCCATTAGTCGGGAGTTTGTGATTTGCACGCCACCTGCTTGCTTTCCTTGAATATGGTAGCTGTTTCTCAGACTCCCACTCCGGAATCAAACACTGATTCCCCGTTACCCGTAGTTTACAATGGTTTTGAGCTGACAATTAAATCGAAAGTTGATAGGCCAGACATCCGAATGGATCGTCACCGTCACGGGGACGTGCCATCGGCCCCAGGTTATTAGAGTCACCAAAGCGGCAGCAGGCCACCGCCCATAATGTTTTAGATTGTCAGATCAGCAGGCCCATGCTCCTAATGTTTTTGAGGGTCACCAGCAGGCCATCAATCATAATTTTTAAAGGGTGTGTATGATGCTCTCCTTTATGTGCAAGGGTGTATCGGAGTGCCTCTTCCCTTTAATTTTTGACAGCACTTGCACTTTATGTACAAGTAAATATTCAGGAAAGAATGTTTTCTATAAATTTTTCCTCTAAAAATCGTTTTTTTCCCCCCTTGGTTTTGTGTGTATTATTGTCATTATGTAAAAGTGGTGTACTATTCGGACAACATAGTTCCCACCAACAACCAGCGAGTTCAATATGCATCCATACATCCTCCCCATGCTGTTACAGAACCATTTTGGTGGTGTTCCAACAATTTCAGACATTTTCTTATGAACCAGGCACCCTCCTCAGAGCAGGGGGTACCTGGTTTAATGCTCGGGTTCTCCCATTGACTTCTATTATACTCAGGTGCTCGGTCGAGCACCCGAATATCACGATGTGTTCGGCCCGAGCCCCCGAGCACTACGGTGCTCGATCAACACTACTGGCTGCTCCTCCTCTCCTGTCAACTGTGTAGAAAAAACACATTGCTTGTACTCCAATGTCCTCCTCCTCTTCCAGTTCTGCCCCCACATGGCTCATGTGGCCGTGAGATGTAGGTGCCATGTCTCCAGTCCCCTGACCAGCCAGATTTACCAGCATCTCCATTTACCAGGATATGAATCAAAGGAATGATATTGTTCATCCCGTAGTCCTGGCGACTGACAAATAACATGGCCTCCTCAAAGAGCACGAGCAAACGGCAAATGTCACTCATGAGTTGCCACTGGCTAACATCGAAGTTACACAGGAGAGTACCTTTGTCCGCTTGGATCATCAATAAATCGATGATGGCCTTTCTTTGTTCATATAGACGATCCAACATGTGGAGGGTGGAATTCCAACGGGTAGAAACGTTGCATTTCAATCTATGTTGGGGGACGCCGTTCTGCCACTGCAGCTCAAGGAGGGCGTGCTTTATGGTGTACAAGTGGCTGAATTGCATGCAAAGTTTCCTGGCCATTTTTAGGATGTCTTGCAGATGGGTGGAAGACTTCAGGAACCGCTTGGCAACCAGATTGAACATGTGCGCCATGCAGGGCGCATGGCTCAGCCCTCCTTGATGCAGCGCTAGCACCATGTTCTTCTTATTGTTGGTCATCATGGTTCCGATTTAGACTTGTAGCGGAGAAAGCCAGGATTTGATTTCTTGCTGAAGGACACGGAGCAGTTCCTCCCCTGTGTGACTCTGTTTGCCCAGGCAAATGAGGTGTAGAACAGTGTGACACCGCCGTGCCCTGCACATGTGGTATGCTCGAGGAGCACTGTGAATTTTCCCTGCAGTGTAGGCTGAGGACAAGGTGGAGGATGAGGAGGCAGAGGCAGACATTGTCGCAGGACCAACGGCGTGAGAACGTGGAGGCGGAAGCGGCATTACCTGGGCAAGTTGCTGGTGTGGCTGGGCAGGAACCACATTTACCCAGTGGGCCATAAAGGACATATATTGTCCTTGACCGTAGTTACAGCTACCGACCAATCTTCCCAAAAAAGGCTGTATCACAAACTAAATATTTTTTCTTATTGTCCTCCTCTAAAACCTAGGTGCATCTTATGGGTCGATGTATCTTATATGGCGAAAAATACGGTACTTTTTTTTCCCATTAATACGACCCAACAATGGCTGTATAACGATGTCGGTTCACTGCAGAGCGGCTAATAAGGCGTATTCTTTTTCCTATTAATAAACCCCCAAAAAATAAATATAACAATCACATTTCACCGCAGAACAGTTAATAGGACATACACCACGTAAATGGCTGTAGTACAACGTAACTTCACCACTGAACGGCAAATATATTTTTTTGCCACAAATACACGCCAAAAAGTGCTTTACTTTTCTCACTCCACCGCACAATGGCTAATAATCAGTTTTTCTTTTTCCCCACTAATACACACCAAAAAAAGCCTTTAGAACATATAACTGCCACCGTGAACAGCAAATAATTTTTTTCCCCACTAATACACGCCAAAAAGGTCTCACTTCACCCTACACAATGGCCAATAAGCCCCCTTTCCCCCCCCCCCACTAATACACAACAAAAAAGGCTTTAGAACATATATATAACTGCACCGCACAAGTGCTAATAAGACCCCAATAACAAGAACGGTTTGCTGGAATTACAGAGGTATTGCAAACCTGAAATGAGCAGCAGTATAATGGCAATTTGGATCCGCAGTCAGCGCAGCAAGGTGTAATAGGATTGATCTTATTACCCAGGCTGTAAACACCCCTATTAAACCCTGTTCTGCTGCAATACTTTGGAATAATTTGTCCCTATCTTTTACCTACACTTCTAATGCTCTTTCCCTGAACTTCTATTGAGCAAAATACAAGTTTTCAAGTCTTTCCTAACACTGTCCCTAGCGCCTGCTAACATCTCTCCCTGAACTAAGTACACTGGAAAATGTCTGAATCCAAGATGGCTGAGGCTATTAATAGGGCTGAGACATCACATGGCTGGCTGGCTGCTGATTGGCTGCATGCATGGCATTGTGGGTGATCCCTCGTCCCTTGCTCCATGTTCTAACGTGTGCAGCAGCAATTTTTGGAAGGAATGCGATTCGTTACCACGAAGCATGAAGAAATTAGGATTCGGTGCGAATCAAATAATTCCTGAAATTTGGATCAAATTCCACATCATCAGCTTCGATTCGCTCATCTCTAGTTACAAGGTCTCAAGTGTGAATGGAGAGCAGGTGTGTTAAATTTTGTGTTATCGCTCTCACACTCTCTAATATTGGTCACTGGAAGTTCAACATGGAACCTCATGGCAAAGAACTCTCTAAGTATCTGAAAAAAAGATTTGATGCTCTACATAAAGATGGCCTAGGCTATGATGGGGTTGGCAATATTCTGTCTCATTCATCATTTGCTACGCCTATTTTAGCCGTAGAAAATAGTCTAAATGTAAAACATCTGTCTTAATAATTGTGCCCCTATGTGTGTATATATATATATATATATATATATATATATATATACACAAATTTCATAAAAATGTGTCTGCTGAATTAACTCAAAGCTTTTCTGATTTGCTTTGAACAAAATCATGTAAAAACAGTGCCTAGCACCATTTTACTGTGAGATTTGGTCAGAAAAATCCTTTAGGAAGGAAGGAAGAAAGGAAGAAGGATGGTCGCATAACAGTGTGAGGAAGTGGAGGGGATGCATGCCTTGATTCACTTATAGGCTAACATACAGCCTCATCACCCAATCGGGGTTGGCAGCAGGCAAGTAAAAGCCTGAGCAGAATGAGAAAACCCCAGACTGTGTCAATCTGCTGATGAGGGTGGATGGGTCTCTGCAGTGTATGTCAAAAAATGATTTTAGAATATACAGAGGCAAAAACAACTATTCTAGAATAACAGGGACAGTCTGGGGAATATGTTTTTTCAGTGCAGTATATGTGTGTTATTAAGCGCATTGCACTATATCAAAAGCACTTTACAATACCGATATAGTAGAGTTAACACTCATGCTTTCTAAGATATGTTATCTAAACTAAGCAAACACCTTCAATTGCTTTTCAATGGCTTTTGTTTCAAGATAACACGATGATTTACTGTAAGAAATTTAAGTTAAGAGTTTTAGTGCTAACCCTGCTACATCTGTATGTCAATAATTCCATTTTTCATACATTTTAGTCTAATAATTTCATGGTTGAACAAGTGTTATTTCAGGCCTAGTGGGAAAAAAACTATTTGCTACAAACAGTGTGTTGTTTTATCTGTGTTACTAGATGCATCTGAAATCAGACTGTGTTAAAAAACAAAATTTATTGTTGACCCAGCAATGTTAAACACATAGTTTAACCCCTTTGGGACACAGCCTTATTTCACCTAAAAGGGCTTCTGTCAACCCACAAAAGTCATATATTTTTTTTTGGATAGTTACATTCCTTATAGCGCGATATAGGAGAATATAATCTTGTCACTTACTTTCATGCGGCCGTTTCTTTAGAAAACGAAGTTTTATAATATGTAAATCCAGTCTCTACCAGCAAGAGACTGGATCGCCTGCGCCGATGACGTCTTCTCTTTCGGTGATGTCATCGGCGCAGGCGCACTGAGGGAGTTCTGAGGAGACGAGCCTCCTCATCTCAGAGCGCCTGCGCCGAATGAACAGAGACGCGCGATTTATAAAATACTGACAGGGCCGGCCGGAGGAGGAGATCACGGCTGGCCCTGTTAATCAACACGGCGAGGGGGCGGTTTTCTGCTGCGGCTACCAGCAAGTAGACGCCCTACTTGCTGGTAGAGACCGGATTTACATATTATAAAACTTCGTTTTCTAAAGAAACGGCCGCATGAAAGTGAGTGACAAGATTATATTCTCCTATATCGCGCTATAAGGAATGTAACTATCCAAAAAAATAATAATGACTTTTGTGGGGTGACAGAAGCCCTTTAAGGACCAGGCCATTTTTTGCAAATCTGACCAATGTCACTTTAAGTGGTGATAACTTTAATACGCTTTGACTTATCCAGCCCATTCTGAGATTCTTTTTTCGTCACATATTGTACTTCATGACACTGGTAAAATTAAGTCCAAAAAATTCATTTTTATTTATAAAAAAATAATTTACCAATAATTTTTAAAAAATTGCAAATTTCAAAGTTTCAATTTCTCTACTTCTATAATACATAGTAATACCTCCAAAAAAAGTTATTACTTTACATTCCCCATATGTCTACTTCATGTTTGGATCATTTTGGGAATTATATTTTATTTTTTGGGGATGTTACAAGGCTTAGAAGTTTAGAAGCAAATCTTGAAATTTTTCAGAAATTTTCCCAAAAACTATTTTTAGGGACCAGTTTAGGTCTGAAGTCACTTTGCAAGGCTTACATAATAGAAACCACCCAAAAATGACCTCATTCTAGAAACTACACCCCTCAAGGTATTCAAAACTTATTTTACAAACTTTGTTAACCCTTTCGGTGTTCCATAAGAATTATTGGAAAATAGAGATACAATTTCAAAATGTCACTTTTTTGGCAGATTTTCCATTTAAATTTTTTTTCCAGTTACAGAGCAAGGGTTAACAGCCAAACCAAACTCCAAATTTATGGCCCTGATTCTTTAGTTTACAGAAACACCACATATGTGGTTGTAAACCGCTGTAAGGGCACACGGGCGCAGAAGGAAAGGAATGCCATACGGTTTTTGGAAGACAGGTTTTGCTGGACTGTCTTTTTTGACACCATGTCCCATTTGAAGCCCCCCTGATGCAACCCTAGAGTAGAAACTCCATAAAAGGGACCCCATCTAATAAACTACACCCCTCAAGGTATTCAAAACTGATTTTTACAAACGTCGTTAACCCTTTAGGTGTTCCACAAGAGTTATTGGCAAATGGAGATTAAATTTCAGAATTTAAATTTTTTGGCAAATTTTCCATTGTAATCCATTTTTTCCAGTAACAAAGCAAGGGTTAACAACCAAACAAAACTCAATATTTATGGCCCTGATTCTGTAGTTTACAGAAACACCCCATATGTGGTCGCAAACTGCTGTACGGGCACACGGCAGGGCGCAGAAGGAAAGGAATGCCATACGGTTTTTGGAAGGCAGATTTTGCTGGACTGTTTTTTTTTACACCATGTCCCATTTGAAGCCCCCCTGATGCACCCCTAGAGTAGAAACTCCAAAAAAGTGACCCCATTTTAGAAACTACGGGATAGGGTGGAAGTTTTGTTGGTACTAGTTTAGGGTACATATGATTTTTGGTTGCTATATATTACACTTTTTGTAAGGCAAGGTAACAAGAAATAGCTGTTTTGGCACCGTTTTTATTTTTTGTTATTTACAACAGTCATCTGACAGGTTAGATCATGTGGTATTTTTATAGACCAGGTTGTCACGGACGCGGCGATACCTAATATGTATACTTTTTTTTATTATGTAAGTTTTACACAATGATTTCTTTAAAAAAAAATAAATAAATCATGTTTTAGTGTTTCCATAGTCTGAGAGCCATAATTTTTTCAGTTTTTGGGTGATTACCTTGGGTAGGGTATGATTTTTGCGGGATGAGATGACGGTTTTATTGGCACTATTTTGGGGTGTGTGTGACTTTTTGATCGCTTGCTATTACACTTTTTGTGATGTAAGGTGACAAAAAATGTTTTTTTTACAGCGTTTTTATTTTTAGTTTTTTATGGTATTCACCTGAGGGTTTCGGTCATGTGATATTTTTATAGAGAAAGTTATTACGGACGCTGCGATACCCAATATGTATACTTTTTGTTATTTATGTTTTACACAATAATATAATTTAAAAAAATATATATATATCATGTTTTAGTGTCTCCATATTCTGAGAGCCATAGTTTTTTTAGTTTTTGGGCGATTATCTTAGGTAGGGTCTCATTTTTTGCGGGATGAGATGACGGTTTGATTAGCACTATTTTGGGGTGCATATGACTTTTTGATCGCTTGCTATTACACTTTTTGTGATGTAAGGTGACAAAAAATTGTTTATTTAGCACAGTTTTTATTTTTTACGGTGTTAATCTGAGGGGTTAGGTTATGCGATATTTTTATAGAGCCGGTCGATACGGATGCAGCGATACCTAATATGTCTACTTTTTTTTTATATTATGTAAGTTTTACACAATAAGTTTTTTAAAACAAAAAAAATGATGTTTTAATGTATCCATATTCTGAGCCATAGTTTTTTTATTTTTTGGGCAATTGTCTCAGGTAGGGGCTCATTTTTTGCGGGATGAGGTGACGGTTAGATTGGTACTATTTTGGTGGCCAAACGCCTTTTTGATCGCTTGCTGTTGTACTTTTTGTGATGTAAGATGACAAAAAAATTGTTTATTTAGCACAGTTTTTTTTTTTTTTTTTTGGGAGTATACCCAATATGTATACTCCCCCCCCCCCTATTTTTTACCAATTTTTTTTTTTTACTTTATTTTTTGTCCCACTTTGGGACTTGAACTTTTGTGGATCTAATCCCTTTACAATGCATTCCAATACTTCTGTATTGGAATGCATTGGGTGTATGAGTAATACTGTGTGTATTACTCATACAGCTTCCTGCCTGAGAGATCCAGGGGGCTGGATCTCACAGGCTCGTCACCAGAAGGCAGTGCGATGCCTTCCTTAGGCATCGCGCTGCCTTCCATGCCATCGGGTCCCCCCTACAGCCACATGAGGTCCTGATGGCACCGCCCGCCGCAACCGCAAGTAAAAGCCGCAAACCACAGGTCTGAATTGACCTGCGGTTTGCGGCGATCGCCGACATGGGGGGGGTCATGGGACCCCCCTGCGCATTTAGCCAAGGTGCCTGCTCAATGATTTGAGCAGGCACCTTGTTCCGATCACCGCCCGCTGGGCGGCGGTGATCGGAAATACACATGACGTACCGGTACGTCATGTGTCCTTAAGTACCAGGACAACATGCCGCACCGGTACGTCATGTGTCCTGAAGAGGTTAAAGACATTTCAGTGTAAAAATTGTATATTCCCCACGTAAATTGTCATTACCAGTGTGCTTGTTGAAGGGCAGGGATATTAAATTACAGAAAACACACTTACAATTTTGCTAGTAGCTAGAGTTAAGCAGACACCTGGATGTTCGGGTTCGGCAGGTTCGGCCGAACTTGAAAAAAAAGTTTGGGTTCGGGACCCGAACCCGAACCCCATTGAAGTCAATGGGGACTCGAACTTTTGGGCACTAAAATTGCTCTAAGATAGTCCTGTAAAGGGCTAGAGGGCTGCAAAAGGCATCATAATGTGCTTAAAGGGAACCTGTCACCAGTTTTATGGTGTCCTAACTAACTCTTAGCACAATGCTGGGTCACTTTCTTTAATTGACCCAGTCAATCTGCCAACATCTTGTATTGAAAAGCTCCAGCTGATAATGATGAGTCATGAATATTCATGAGCTCCTGACTCTCCCCGCCCACCTGCTGCTGAATGACAGTTTGTTTCCATATGAACCAGCAGCAGGTGGGCAGGGGAGTGGCTATAGCTCTGAATTAAATATACGCTGGACTCAATGACATCACGCCGGACTCAAATCAGCTCATTAGCATGCGGCATCTTTGTGTGTATATTATTAGATAACCATCTGTCACACCAGTAAGTGAATACATCTAAGGTACTTTTTAGTAGTTAATGATTGTATATAATTAGTTAGATTATAATCAAATATCCACATGACCGGTTCCCTTTAACTGTTCTGCAAACAAATGTGGATAGGAAAATGACTTAAAATAACATAAAATACAGAAAAATTTAAAATAACAATCTGGATCTAGGAGTAGGAGGTTGAGGAGGCAGTGGATGTGTGGATGTGGCAGTGTAGGTTGACGTGGCGGTGTAGGTGGAAGCGGCGGTGAAGGAGGAATAGGTAGTCAACACTGATTGTGTTATTTTTTATTTTAAAATTGGGGAATCCCCCAAAATATTGGGACATATAACAAAATAAAACAAAGAATAAGTGCACTTGAGTACAAGAATGGATGGTTGAGGCTGGTATAAATGTCTATTCTGCACAAGGTACGGACAAGTCCTGTGGGATCCATGCCTGGTTCATTTTAATAAACGTAAGCTTGTCCACATTGGCTGCGGCCTGTGATAATGCTCTCTGCCGTGCTAGACACACGTTCACACTATACACTGGCTGCAGGGCAGGTCAGCACCTCCAAGGCTGACAAAGTTTTTCCACATTTTGGCCATGCTAACCCTGCCTTCTCAGGTGCTGGTGGTGCCCCAGCTGCGTTGGCGACCTCTTCCTCCTCCTCTGCCTTCGCCTTGTGCTTCCACTGTGCCCCCGCTGTCAGGTGGGAATGCTATCATCAGTGTTTGCTTGTGCAATACGCCAGTCCTGCAGGGTGAGCGAATGTGAGGTCACAGGGGGTCAGTTAGCAGACCGAGGTTTACTCTTGGTACTCACAATTTGTAAAAGACCCTGGGCAGGCGTACAGCAGTGATGGAGAGGCTGGCACATGGATCCTCTGGGGCACTCTCTGTTTATGGGACCAGGCCGGGTGGTAGGTGAGGTGCCCTGGGTGTTGGAAGTTTAGTGTGCCGGTGGCAAGATCCCTTATAGTTCGTGACGCCAGTGCCGGTAATGGTGTCACACCGATTTGTTGTAGGAATAATTGAGGTACACAAAGTTGTAGTGAACCAGAACTCCTTTTTACTGAAAAGTTCCATATGCAGGATAATGGTATCAGGCAGGCTTGACATAAATGGCAGGTAAAATCCTAGCAAGTTAACTCAGAGGGAATAAACTCACAGATCAGGCTGTACTTTCTGCAGAATCCTGTCTGACTTTCTCCAAGGCCCGGATGCCTAATAGCTGGCTTTATCCTTGGGAGAGAAGCTTCCTCTGGTATGAATCCACTTGCTGCAAATAACCTTCTGCCTTACAGCTTTCTACTTTGCTGGTTAGAATTAGCACTGCTATGTACTTTGTAAGATGCAGGATAACTTCATGAGGGAACCTCTTCTCCTGGACTAACTTCTGAGCTTTGCTTACTCAGGACTTCAGGCAGGCTAGACTGAGCTACTTAGCCTCCTGGACTGGACTGAACTAACTCTTTCCTATCTGGGCCTAACTATATATACTAGGGGGTTCCCTAGCTCCTTCTACAGCTTGGGAGGAGAAACTACACCCCTACAGGCCTGGTACACAGGAAATAACATTAAAATGTGCATTACAATGCAATATAAAATAGCATAACCATGTTCCACAGGAGGTGGAGAACAACGTGACCCAATTGACCCTTGAGTAGTGCCCACCCTTACGTAGTGGGCCACTACACTTGTAGTCGCGCATCTTCCGATCAGTAACAGATGTTTTCACTAAATTTAGTTCCCTGTCAGCAATGCAGAGCAGGGGTTCATTCACGGCAAAAGGGGGTTCATGTCATCCAGCTATAGAAAAGAGGATTTTGAGAGATTTTGGCCCCTGTCACCCAGGCACAGCAGGGGTTCATTCACGGCAAAAGGGGGTTCATGTCATCCAGCTATGGAACAGAGGATTTTGAGAGATTTTGGCCCCTGTCACCCAGGCACAGCAGGGGTTCATTCACGGCAAAAGGGGGTTCTTGTCACCCAGCAATACAACAGACGATTTGGAGAGATTTAGGCCCCTGTCACCCAGGCACAGCAGGGGTTCATTCACGGCAAAAGGGGGTTCTTGTCACCCAGCAATACAACAGACGATTTTGAGAGATTTAGGCCCCTGTCACCCAGGCACAGCAGGGGTTCATTCACGGCAAAAGGGGGTTCTTGTCAACCAGCAATACAACAGACGATTTTGAGAGATTTAGGCCCCTGTCACCCAGGCACAGCAGGGGTTCATTCACAGCAAAAGAGGGTTCATGTCACCCAGCAATAGAACAGAGGATTTTGAGAGATTTAAGCCCCTGTCACCCAGGCACAGCAGGGGTTCATTCATGGCAAAAGGGGGTTCTTGTCAACCAGCAATACAACAGACGATTTTGAGAGATTGAGGCCGATGTCACCCAGGGACAGCATGGGTTCATTCACGGCAAAAGGGGGTTCTTGTCACCCAGCAATACAACAGACGATTTTGAGAGATTTAGGCCCCTGTCACCCAGGCACAGCAGGGGTTCATTCACGGCAAAAGGCGGTTCTTGTCACCCAGCAATACAGCAGACGATTTTGAGAGATTTAGGCCCCTGTCACCCAGGCACAGCAGGGGTTCATTCACGGCAAAAGGGGGTTCTTGTCACCCAGCAATACAACAGACGATTTTGAGAGATTTAGGCCCCTGTCACCCAGGCACAGCAGGGGTTCATTCACGCCAAAAGGGGGTTCTTGTCAACCAGCAATACAACAGACGATTTTGAGAGATTTAGGCCCCTGTCACCCAGGCACAGCAGGGGTTCATTCACAGCAAAAGAGGGTTCATGTCACCCAGCAATAGAACAGAGGATTTTGAGAGATTTAGGCCCCTGTCACCCAGGCACAGCAGGGGTTCATTCAAGGCAAAAGGGGGTTCTTGTCAGCCAGCAATACAACAGAGGATTTTGAGAGATTTAGGCCCCTGTCACCCAGGCACAGCAGGGGTTCATTCACGGCAAAAGGGGGTTCATGTCACCCAGCAATACAACAGAGGATTTTGAGAGATTTAGGCCCCTATCACCCAGGCACAGTAGGGGTTCATTCACGGCAAAAGGGGATTCATGTCACCCAGCAATACAACAGAGGATTTTGAGAGATTTAGGCCCCTGTGGATTTGTATACGCCAAAAATGGTAAAATGTCAACCAACAATTGAAAATAAGAATTTTTTCAATTTAGGCCAATAAAATTGGCACTTTTTTAAATTAAAATGGTTCTAAAATAGTCCTTGAAAAGGCTAGAGGGATGTAAAAGGCAGTAAAATGTGCTTAAGAGCATGGCAACTGCTCTGCAAACAAATGTGGATAAGGAAATAACTTAAAATGAAATAAAATAACTAAAAATTACAAATTATTAACATGCAACTCAGAGAAGGAGGTGGATATGGAGTCGGAGGTTGAGGAGGCGGTGAATGTGGTGTTGTAGGTTGAGGCAGCAATGGAGGAAGAGGAGGTAGCCAACAATGTTTTTTTATTTTTTTATTGGGGTAGGTAGCCTCCAAAATATTGGGACAAATAAAAAGAAAATAAAACAAAGAATCATTGCGCTTGACTTGAGTACAAAAATGTATGTTTGATGGTGGTATAAATGTCTATTCTGCACAAGGTACAGACAAGTCTTGTGGGATCCAAGCCTGGTTCATTTTAATGAACGTGAGCTTGTCCACGTTGGCTGTGGACAGGCGGCTGCGTCTGTCTGTAATGACGCCTCCTGCCGTGCTAAATACACGTTCAGAGAGTACACTGGCTGCAGGGCAGGCCAGCACCTCCAAGGCATACAGGGCAAGTGTCACGGCAGACAGGATACAAGATACACAGGACTTAACAAACAAGTGTCTAGGCAAGAAGCTGGGGAATGGGGTCACCTCCTAACAAATCCCTACCAGCTCTCCCTAGACTGCTATGCCCACATTCAGACCCTGAAGGTGGGAATGAATGTGTCCTCGTGCCTGGGCTGAAGATTCCCTATAATCCCAAAGATGGTGAAAGGGGGAAAGAGGCAGCCTGCTCCCTCAGACCTGGAGGGGGCAGGCGTCTCTCTAACAGCCCAGACAGACAACCACAATAAAACAAAACCAACTTATCTTTTGCTGAGCAGGAACAGCCAATCCTTCCTTCCTTCCTCTGAACCAGACAGAAGCTATAACCTGCCCAGGACACTGGGAGTGGGCGTAATTTAAACTCTTACCAATAACCCCACCCAGTGCACCTGAAGGGAGGCGGATACAGCTTCACTCCAAAACAATAACAAAAGTCTACACATATGCTGCTAACCTAGCAGACCTCCGCACATGACCTAAGCAGGGCATGACCGCAAACTCTGGCCATGTGGACAATTTGGAGACCCAGAATCCAAGTTGATCCAAGTTGACTGGGGCAGAACCATCAGTCAGTACGTGTATTCGTGTGCACATTTACTGTTCCACCATGTTGTTCAAATGCTGCCTCCTGCTAACACGCTCCATATCAGCAGTTGGGGCCGATTGTTGCGGCGAGGTGACAAAGCTTTTCCACATGTCGGCCATGATAACCCTGCCTTCTGAGGTTCTGGCGCTGACACAGCTGCATTGGCGACCTCTTCCTCCTTCCCTGCCTTCGCCTTGTGCTTCCACTTGTCCCCCGGCGTCAGTCGGGAATGCTCTCAGGAGCGCGTCTACCAGTGTGCGCCTGTAGTCGCGCATCTTCCGATCACGCTCCAGTGAGGGAATTAAGGACGGCACATTGTCTTTGTAACAGGGATCCAGCAGGGTGGCCACCCAGTAGTCAACACACGTTAAAATGTGGGCAACTCTGTAGTCGTTGCGCAGGCACTGCAGCATGTAGTCGCTCATGTGTGGCCAGGCTGCCCAGAGGTAAGGACAAGCTGTCCTCTGTGGAAGGCGTATCGTCTGCGTCCTCCGTATCCCCCAGCCACACACCAGTGATGGGCCCGAGCTGCGTTGGATGCCACCCCGCTGTGAACATGCTTCATCCCCATCCTCTTGCTCCTCCTCATCCTCCTCGTCCTCCAGTAGTGGGCCCTGTCTGGCCACATTTGTACCTGGCCTCTGCTGTTGCAAAAATCCTCTTTCTGAGCCACTTCTAAAAGACTGGCCTGAAAGTGTTAGAGATGACCCTTCTTCCTCCTCCTCGTCCTGGGCCACATCCTCTTCCATCATCGCCCTAAGTGTTTTCTCAAGGAGACATAGAAGTGGCATTGTAACGCTAATAACGGCGTCATCGCCACTGGCCATGTTGGTGGAGTACTCGAAACAGCGCAACAGGGCACACAGGTCTCGCATGGAGGCCCAGTCATTGGTGATGAAGTGGTGCTGTTCCACAGTGCGACTCACCAGTGCGTGCTGCAGCTGAAACTCCACTATGGCCTGCTGCTGCTCGCACAGTCTCTCCAGCATGTGCAAGGTGGAGTTTTACCTGGTGGGCACGTCGCATATGAGGCGGTGAGCGGGAAGGCCGAAGTTACGCTGTAGAGCAGACAGCCGAGCGGCGGCAGGATGAGAACGCTGGAAGCGCGCACAGACGGCTCGCACTTTATGCAGCAGCTCAGACATGTCGGGGTAGTTGTAAATGAATTTCTGCACCACCAAATTCCGCACATGCGCCAGGCAAAGGATGTGCATCAAACCGGCTAGTCCCAGAGCTGCAACAAGATTTTGCCCATTATTGCACACCACCAGGCCGGGCTTGAGGCTCACTGGCAGAAACCACTTGTTGGTGGTGAAGGTCTGTCACCAGATGAGGAGGTGGTAGAAAAGGAGGAGGAAGCCGCGTGGGAAGATTAGGCAACAGGAGGCAAAGAATGATGCCCTGCGATCCTAGGACGTACGCCAAACAGCTCTCCGCCTGGGGCCCAGCCGCCACTACATTTACCCAGTGTGCAGTTAGGGAGATATAGCGTCCCTGGTCGTGCTTACTGGTCCACGTATCTGTAGTTAGGTGGACCTTGCCACAGATGGCGTTGCGCAGTGCACACTTGATTTTATCCGATACTTGGTTGTGCAGGGAGGGCACGGCTCTCCTGGAGAAGTAGTGGCGGCTGGGAACGACGTACTGTGGGACAGCAAGCGACATGAGCTGTTTGAAGCTGTCCGTCTCCACCAGCCTGAATGACAGCATTTCAAAGGCTAGCAGTTTAGAAATGCTGGCATTTAGGGCCAGGGATCGAGGGTGGCTAGGTGGGAATTTACGTTTTCTCTCAAAGGTTTGTGAGATGGAGAGCTGAACGCTTTCGTGTGACATTGTGGAGATGCTTGGTGACGGAGGTGGTGTTGTTGGTGGCACATCCTCTGTTTGCTGGGCGGCAGGTGCCAACGTTCCTCCAGAGGCGGAGGAAGAAACCAAGGAAGCAGCAGAAGAGGGAGCAGGAGGGGCCTGAGCCCTTTCTTGGTTTTGAAGGTGCTTACTCCACTGCAGCCCGTGTCTTGCATGTAGATGCCTGGTCATGCAGGTTGTGCTAAGGTTCAGAACGTTAATGCCTCGCTTTAGGCTCTGATGGCACAGCGTGCAAACCACTCGGGTCTTGTCGTCAGCACATTGTGTGAAGAAGTGCCATGCCAGGGAACTCCTTGAAGCTGCCTTTGGTGTGCTCAGTCCCTGGTGACGGTGGCCAGTAGCAGGCGAACTGTTTTGGCGATGGCTGCTCTGCTTTTGCACCCTGCTCCCTCTTTTGCTACGCTGTTGGCTCGGTCTCACCACTGCCTCTTCCTCCGAACTCTGAAAGTCAGTGGCACTACCTTCATTCCATGTGGGATCTAGGATCTCATCGTCTCCTGCATCGTCTTCCACCCAGTCTTCCTCCCTGACCTCCTTTTTTGTCTTCACACTGCAGAAAGACGCAGCAGTTGGCACCTGTGTTTCGTCATCATCAGAGACGTGCTGAGGTGGTATTCCCATGTCCTCATCAGAAAACATAAGTGGTTGTGCATCAGTACATTCTATGTCTTCCACCCCTGGGGATGGGCTGGGAAACCCTGCCAGCAGAGTCTTCAAACAGCATAAGAGAATGCTGCATGACCTGAGGCTCAGACAGGTTCCCCGATATGCACGGGGGCGATGTGACAGACTGATAGGCATGGGTTTCAGGCGCCACCTGTGTGCTTTCTGCAGAAGACTGGGTGGGAGATAATGTGAACGTGCTGGATCCACTGTCGGCCACCCAATTGACCAGCGCCTGTACTTGCTCAGGACTTACCATCCTTAGAACGGCATTAGGCCCGACCAAATATCGCTGTAGATTCTGGCGGCTACTGGGGTCTGAGGTAGTAGGTTCAGTAGGACGTGTAGCTGTGGCAGAACGGCCACGTCCTCTCCCTGCAACAGAGGCTCCACCAACACCACCACCACGACCATGACCGCGTCCCTTATTAGATGTTTTCCTCATAGTTAGCGTTTAAAAAGCAAAGTAAAAAGTGGTTAAGTCTGTTAAAAATAATTAACCGCCAATAAAAACCCTGATATATGGTATTGCACTCAATATTTTTTTTTATTTGTCACTTATGCTTGTCTAATCCCAAATGTGCAGTATATTAGAGGGTTTTTTCACCCAAACCAAAAAGCTATATTTCTGTCCTAAATGTGACAGTCACTTATGCACGTGTAATCCCAGATGTGCAGTATATGAGAGGCTTTTTTCACCCCAGTATGCCAAAGCCGTATTTATGGCCTAAATGTGACAGTCACTTATGCACGTGTAATCCCAGATGTGCAATATATTAGAGGCTTTTTTCACCCCAGTAACCAAAAAGCCGTATTTCTGGCCTAAATGTGACAGTCACTTATGCTTGTCTAATCCCAGATGTGCAGTATATTAGAGGGTTTTTTCACCCTGACCAAAAAGCTGTATTTCTGTTCTAAATGTGATAGTCACTTATGCTTGTCTAATCCCAGATGTGCAGTATATCAGAGGCTTTTTTCACCCCAGTATGCCAAAGCTGTATTTCTGGACTTGCAAACATGCAGATAGCCTGTGCTGGTGCACTATCGTTGCATAAAATGGCTGCCAATCATGTATTGATATTGACTAACTGAAGAAAAAAAGTTCGTTTTCAGCAGTAGTTGGCTCAGGGCAGGCTTAAAAAAATTGTGCACTGCACCCACAAAACACTTTTGCTGTAGATCGCTGAGTACAAAAAACAGTTCTTGATAAGATTTCTCCCTGATCTCTCCCTCACAGCAGCAGCTGCAGCCTCTCCCTACACTAATCCGAGCAGAGTGACGGGCGGCGCTACGTGACTCCAGCTTAAATAGAGGCTGGGTCACATGCTGCAGTTGGCCAATCACAGCCATGCCAATAGTAGGCATGGCTGTGATGGCCTTTTGGGGCAAGTAGTATGACGCTTGTTGATTGGCTGCTGTGCAGCCTTTCAAAAAGCGCCATAAAAATCGCCGAACACCGAACCCGAACTTTTACGTAAATGTTCGGGTTCGGGTCAGGGTGCCGAAAACTCTAAAGTTCGGTATGAACCCGAACTTTACAGTTCGGGTTCGCTCAACTCTACTAGTAGCATTTACTAATCTGTGTGTACCAAACCCATGATATTCCATGTATCAGAAACCTATAACTTTTCATTTATAGGCCTCATAATAAAATGTCTGGAATATGAAAGAGTGCAAAATGAAAGACCTAGGCTTTGTTATTCAAGAGTCAGAATGTTGGTAGTAGCAGCAGTAAAATCATGGAAAATAATGCACTAACACAATAGATAAAAACATTATATATTGTAAGGGATCGTCTCTTTTCAGGGGATCACACTCACAGATATCTCACCAGACAACGGATTTTCATGTCCAAACTGTGCATTTATTTTGACAGTCTTCTTATAAAGGATAGTCCAGTTATACGTCACTGGGTGGGGTGAGGTTCCCGCACTGCCAACACTTAAAACACAAATAAATTCCCGCCCGTCTAGGCGCTACCTAAACAAAATACGTCCCTACCTCACTCATAGAGCTCAGTTCACACATGGACAACATATGCGGCTTTCCTCAGCCAACATCAATACTGCAGCCTCCAGGCTGTGGCAACTCTTGTACCTTTTGGGGAAGTGTGGCCCAGTAGTCCTCCAGACGCTGGGCGTGCAACCCTCGTTCTCTAGGTGTCGCTAGGTCCTTCAAACCTCAGGTTATTCAAAGCCTTGTGGCCCCTCAGTCCTCCTGACTGAGACCACACACAGAGCCTCTGCTTCACAAAACAGTCTCGCTCTCCCTCTCAGACTGACCTACTCTGAGGCACTTTATGCCAGCCTGAAAACAGCAGGTCTCACCTGCGATCACCTCAGGTAGAAAGGAAAACCCGTACTGAAAGGGTGTGGACTGGAAACTCCCTCTACTAAGCCTAGCCACCAGTCCAAGTAAAATCCAGCCCAGAAAATGTATACAAAGATGTCTCAGCAAACTATGCTTTTCTGAGACTACTGCCACTCTCTGGATTTTATCTGTCTCACCCATCTGAGGTACCTGAAGTGGGACAACACACCTTCCAGCACTGTTCACATTACCACAATATGGACTAATCCCTTACTCTGATATGATAAAATATGAGACTCTCAGCCAAAATATTTTGATCAAAACACTTCTGAGCCCGCCAACCATTTATCATATTCTGCATGATATTAATATGCAGATGTACATGGCTACATTTATAAGCAGCAGTAGAAGCACTAACCATCTAGGCAGTAGTAGTAGTAGTGGCACCTGTAGCAACGGTGGTGGGGGTAGGTGCAGTGTAACGGCAGTGGCACTCGGGGCAAATACAGAGCAGGGAATCGGGAGAAGGAGCAAGGATCCCACAATGACATCTCACAGTCTGATAAAAGTGGACTATGATGATGATTGTGTGTAGGGCAGGAACTGGGAGCCGGATCTAGGTGCTGACAAGGAGGTGACCCCAGAGAAGGTATTGTGGACACAGGCTTAAAATGTGCTAGAACTAGGCCAAGCTTGGCTGCTTCTAGCTAGAAAGAACTGGCATTCTGGCCAGAATGGCAAACTGTATGCTTGCTTGCTTGCTTAAGTAATGACAGCCACATTATTCAAAAAACTAGAACTGCAACCCCTCCCTTTAGTAGGAAACAGGACTAGCGCACTTCTGCCCAAAAGGGGGAGAATTGAATGGTAAGTTCCATTTTATCTAAGGATCTCTCTGCCATGTACACTGCCACCTGCTGGTGAAACAGGCATATTATATGAACATAAAAGTTTCAGAGCAATATTATCAAAGCACAGTGACAAAAGACCTGGAATAAGTACACAGATGACATTGTGCTTAGCAATTAAAGACAGTAGCAGGGTGTAGAGATAGTAATACCACTTTGGGGTATTACACATGATTTTAGACCCTCATTATCAAAGCAAAATGGGGGAAGGTTTTCCTTCTGCTGAAAGGGAGATCAAATTACTTTATTACCACGCAGGAAGCACTGTGCATGCAGCTTGCCACACCATACGGGAAGCAGACAGATGACGCCGGCATGACTGACCGGGAGACCCCTCTCCATCCTGCATAGTTACCCCCCTTCCGCTGCCTCCATTAACATGAACACCAGCTGCAGCAGCAGCCAGTTACATATCATCAATATGTTGAAAAAAATGACATTCTGCCTCAACGCCAAGGTTTAGTCCTACCTGTACTCTGGCTTTTCTCTACATACCATGTTCTCTGACCCCATGGAGTTCTGGCAGGCAGACTGGTACAGTTACCAGAACTGTCTTTGTTTTCTCTTGCCCAGTCTCGAGTGTCATCTCAGAAAGGATTTTGATCATGGTAGGGGTCGTGGTGACATCCCCCTGGATACATGAGGATTTTCACACTCCTGCATCTGAGGCCAATGAATAGATCTGGCCCGATCATACCCCATCATGCCACTGCCGCTATTTGCCTGCCTACTAACATTTTCTGTACTATATATCTGCTGCTGCTGCCATTATCCCGTTGCTTGCCTGCCTCCCATCCTCCACTCTGGCTCCTCCTGGGCTCATTGCACATACATTTACGTAATTATTTGCTATTGCTGTCATTGCATTAAAGAGTCTAAAAAGGGTGAGGGGGCGGGAGAAAGAGCAAAAATCAGAGTCCTAGGGGACAAAGGGGTCTTATAAGACAATTTTTATGGAAACTGGAGCAACGTTCATTTCAAATAAATTAATCTGGGTCCAAACTGAACTTTTTGAAAAATTTGCCAAATCAGAGACAAATTAATTCTTAAAGGGAACCTGTCAACAGGATTTTGGGTATAGAGCTGAGGACATGGGTTGCTAGATGGCCGCTAGCACATCCGCAATACCTAGTCCCCATAGCTCTGTGTGCTTTTATTGTGTATAAAAACCGATTTGATATATATGCAAATTAACCTGAGATGAGTCAGAGCTTGAAAATAGGACTCTTCTCTGGTCACATAAGTAAGATATGACTCTTTTATGTTAATTTTCATATGTATCAAATCGTGTTTTTTTACACAATAAAAGCACACAAAGCTATGGGGACTGGATATTGCGGATGTGCTAGTGGCCATCTAGCAACCCATGTCCTCAGCTCTATACCCAAAATCCCGGTGACAGGTTCCCTTTAAGAAGATTACGCATCTCTAATATACAGTTAAAGTTTAACTGTCATTCTTTTTTTTATTTTGTAATGTATAGAGGCAGTGATACTGACCATTTTTGTAATATACTTTAATTACTGAAATCGTACATTTCTATTTGAAAAATAGCTCTAAAGTGGCCCATTTTGAGCCTTAGCAAAGTGTCAGTGTTGAGCAAGTCTCCACAGTTATGTAAACAGAAGACAGAGGAGCGTTGCTAAGGTTCAAAATGGGCCACTTTTGAGTTATTTTTCTCATAGAAATGTATGATTTTAGTAATTAAAGTGTATCACAAAAATGGTCAGCATCACTGCCCTTATACATTACAAAAAAAAAAAAAAAAGAATGACAGCTACACTTTAAAGTTACAAAAAAATATATATATCTTCCCAATTTTGGTACTTGAGTCTGTTTCTGTCTTTACCAATTTTTTTTTTTATATATATATAATTTTGCAGAAAAGTTGCTGTTTCACAGCAGTTGTTTCTATAATACAGACAGATGAGATTCTGTAGTAATTGATATTTTTTTTTGCCTTGTGTACAAATTAAATATAATATGGGATGGTATATTTTTAGCTTCAATTTGAAGTTTTGTGGTTTTGTTATTTTGTTCAATTGAATATTTTTTTTACATTTTGATTTGAGGTTTGGTTTTTAGATTCTGTGAACCTGTAAATTAAAATGACTGTTTTATTGCATCTGTGTGTTATGGCTGTACATTTTCCAAGCACAATGATTGTCATTGCTGTGATTCATTTTGTTAAACATTTTCTGAACTGCTTTTAGATGATTGTCTGTTCAGAATATCTGCTTTGCACCGCATCTGTTCAATATTCAGTTTTGACTGCACCACTAATCATGAGGTTCCCCTTGGGTTCTGATGTGTAGCACTGCTAATAAATCATTGGCTCTTGACTGTCGTTTATGGATCTATATACTAAGGTACTAAGCGAGTGCCCTTGCAATGCACAATTTTCACTGTGCACATATAATCCGCCAGAGTGGTAATTGTTTTGTTTTAATTTTATTAATTAAAGGCAGAGAATCATTTTTATCCTTTTCCTAATTAAAATCCATAACAGCTTTGCCTATGGTTGAAAACGTAATGCATCAGGTAAGTGGAAAAAATCCAAATGTATTACAGAAAATGGTATTTCTTCATATTTTAACATTCAGTTTAAAAAGGCAGAAAAAGTTTCACTCTTATGTAAAAGCCTTTATTTGGTCTGCTACACACAAGCATATGTATTAACCAGAATAGCATCCAACCTTTGACCTCATCTGGAGCAGTATCTGGAGATATATGTCTGGGCTATTATTTAGTTCTATAAATCTTGGTTATGTACACTTTTTGGTCCCTTTCGAACTATATAAGCTGACCTGCCAGTCAACTGATGTCTTGGTCAGTAGAGCTGTATTGGTCAACTAGTTTGTTCCTAAGGAGGGGTGAGCGGCTGTCAGGGAAGACGGGTGAACTGAAGGATTGGACATAAAAGTTAAACATAACCAAAGTGCAACCTAATTCTCCTATCCCTTAAGGTTTTAGTAGCTTCCAAGAATCCTTAGTCACTGACTTTTAAAAGCATCTTAACATTAGTGATGAGCAGGAGGTGCCATATTCGATTTCGCAATATTTCGCGAATATTCGATTGAATATTCGCCTTATATTCGTCGAAATCGAATATTCGTCATTATTCCATTTATCGCGAATAATATGCGATTTAATTAATCGCGTATTGCGATTGTTCTTTTGACAGTATAAGGCAACGTTCGACTAATTGACTATGGCTAGGCTAATATGTGTATTTTACGAAAATTCGTAATATTGCTCTAACTTCGTCTTTTAGAATATTCGGAATATTCTAAAAGACGAAATTAGAGCAATATTACAAATTTTCGTAAAATACACATATAGATTGTAATTTAGCTAATATAGTGCTATAATCCTTTTTTTTTTTGTCAAATTTTTTTTGCCTCTTCTGAACTTCAGTATTGGAAAATATGTACACTATTAAAAAAAATTACTATAGCAGTATATTAGCTAAATTAAAATCTATATGTGTATTTTACGAATATTCTTAATATTGCTCTAACTTCGTCTTTTAGAATATTCGTAATATTCTAAAAGACAAAGTTAGAGCAATATTACGAATATTCTAAAAGACGAAGTTAGAGCAATAATATTCCACTTTGGCATACTGCTCCCCGACAAGTGTCCCCGTAACCATGGGAACGCCTGTGGGTTAGAATATACCATCGGATCTGAGTTTTTACGATGTCAGGGAAAACTCAGATGGTATTTTCTAACCCACAGGCTGTCACGACCATGGTTATGGTCGTGACTCCTAAACCGCAGGCTGTTGCCTGCGGTCTCGTGTGGTTGTTTCAACCACAGGTGAGGGCCGCTTGTATGTTGCCTCATTTGTGGTTGCCGTTGGCAACATGTCCTTATGTATGTACTTGGCAGCATAGCAGCCTGAGCTGTTGTTTGGCAGCTTGCTGCAATGTGCATGCGGTTGCACCTGGCAACCTATCTTTGTTAGGTGTGTCTTTTGTATGTCTGGTGTGCACAGGGTTTTAGTTATGTGTGCACTTTCTCCTTTAAGTGGCTGTCTTCCCTTCCCTTCCCTGGTATGAGAAGGGTTAATTTCCTTCTGTGTGTGTGAACACTGGGTGTGTCTGTGTGGGTGTGGCTACATGGGCTATAAAGCCTCAGTTAAGATCAGTAGTCTGAGGGGTACTCCAGCCTTGTTTGTAAGCTGGAGTCATCCTCCTGGTCCCTTATACCATCTGCCAGTGAGGGCCACCCTTGTGGTCATAAATGTTGTTATGTGATGTTAAGTTTATGTTTATGTGATGTCTGTTATTATTGCAGCTATGGTTCCGGCTTCCTGTGTGTTTATGTGTGCTGTGTCCTTTTATGTCTGTGTGTGGACTTCAGCACTTGTGTCCAGGGATCCAGTCAGTGTGTCTGTGGCAGGTAGGGGTGGAAGTCTTTCACTCTCCTGCCATATCCATAGTCTGTTCATGTTTATATCCCCTTGCAGCTCGGCCAGTTTAGACTCCTGGAGGAACAGGTGGTCTACCCAGCTCCTAGTTCAGGGATCGGCGGAGGGTGAGTAGGGATCCGAGGTACCTGAGCATGAGCCCTCCTACCTTCAAGGTCGGCTCATGCAGCTAGGAGTCAGGGTCAGATTAGGGATGCGTTAGGGGGTGACCTGCTCCCTTATTCTGTTGTCCTGGCCGAGCAGCGACTAACATCTCATGGCATCGCACGGCTGAGGGTTTTCCCCATCCTCAGCCATGACACAGGCGTTCCCATGGTAACAGGGACGCTTGTCAGGGAGGTGTATGCTGAAGTTGATTAAATAACGATTTTGTCATGCGGTCGGGCAGTGCCGGGCACACGTATTAACCATTACGATTTTTCTGTTGTAATATTCGTGAACTCGAATATTATAACCGAGATTATTGGTTTCGATTATAATAGGACGAATATCCTAAAATTGAATATACAGCAATATATTCTTTATTTTGAATATTCCGGTCCATCTGAAAACGTGAATCCTTCCAGCTTCAATTCAGTTGCTTGTGGGCCAATGGCTCATTGACCCACAAGCAAGAAGCAGGGAGGAATCATATATTTTCAGATGAAATAAAAAATAATAAAAAAAACGAAAATATTCGATTTCGCGAATATATAGAACTATATTCGAAATTTTAGCGAAATCTTGAAGTTGCGATATTCGAGATAAAAATTCGTTATTCGAATATTCGCACTCAACACTACTTAACATATCTATTACATAAGAGTACATACCTGAGGGTTTAAATGATAAATAGTCTATCTAGCAACCTACTACTTTGGCTAAATATGAGTTAGATCCTCCTGGACTTCAAAGATTTGTAATAGGCATGATCCTTTCCATCTAAATAGTCACTTTCTGGAAGAGTTGCTTTGCAAGTATGCTACATTTATAAACATCTAATCTTTTTTGGACACCTACAACAATTATTAGTATTGAAAAAGTCAAATGATGTTTAAAAAAAGTTGGTCTCAATAGACTAATTTGTAATATGACACATAGAGGTGGACTGGAAACGTAAAGCTCCTCTGGAAAAATACCTAACCATGACCTCTTGTTATAGGTGGGTCCAAACTGACAGAAGGCTGGACCAACACAATTAGGTGGGAATAACACAAGTCGGTGGTCCAGCAATACTGTAGTGCAGTAGAAAATGCTTCTTGTCAAGGAAAAAATACTTGAAGGGTAGTTGTAGAGTCAAAAACCTCTATCACTGAAAACAACTACATAAAACATAACTTTTATTAGAGATCATTAAATAAAGGTCCCTAACAGGGGACCAATGATTACATGGACAAACACAAAAAAGAGCTACTGAGGACCAGGCAGAGGACAAATGCTGATGGATAGAGGTAGGGGCAACACGTATGGATCCCTAATGTCTGTCCCTGGAGACCCTCAAGCCAGGCACCATCGGTCTGTGAGTGGATTCTGATGTTCATACTGGTTCTCTCTTATTTAAATTTAGTGACTACACGTATATTGTGTTTTCCCTCATTTACAAGTGTTGGCCTGAGGGTGCTCCAGTTTTTGGTTTTGTTTTTGTTTTGTATTTGCTGTGTATTTGTGACACAAATTTCTATACTTGTGTCCCCTGACGAACCTTTAAAATTATAAGGGGAAACGCGTCGGGACAAGTAATGCAATACCAAGTTTTTGATGTGTATCGTATATAGTAATTGGTGTATATGAGGACCCAGGTATTTGTATGGGTTAAATTACCTCTAGCAAGGGCGTTATAAGGACAGGCAGTCGAGGCACGTGGACAGAGTGCTCCTACCATCCAGGTGCATCTCTGGGCTGAGGATATTTTGAGGGACACCTTAGGGACAGACATTAGGGATCCATACGTGTTGCCCCTACCTCTATCCATCAGCATCAATCCTCTGCCTGGTCCTCAGTAGCTCTTTTTTGTGTTTGTCCCTGTAATCATTGGTCCCCTGTTAGGGACCTTTATTTAATGATCTCTAATAAAAGTTATGTTTTAGGTAGTTGTTTTCAGTGATAGCAGTAGAAAATGCAGCCTCGGCACATCCAAATACCACAGTACAGCACAAAATACTGCCTCAGGAAAATCAAATACCATAGTGCAACACAAAATACTGCCCCAGCAACTCAAAATGCCTCCCCAGAAACTACCTTTCTATGGTGTCCAGCAAAAGCTGCCACATCCAGTCCTACAGCACTACATACCTATTATATCCAGTGATGTTTCCTTTGAATAGACATTTTCTTTTCCTGTCTTCTCCATTTAGCCCAGGTGGCCAGGATGACTGCTTTCAGCCCTGTCTTGTCTATGCAGAATTTGCTGCACAGACATTTTGGATTCCTTATATACCATCATCGTCTCCACCTTTCAACACAACTTTCCCATCCTGCTTCCCCAACAGTGTCATCTTTCTGCCATCCCCAATACTGTGCTCTGCCCCTAAATACTATACTGCAGAACAATAATCGTCCAACAGTAAAAATGCCCCTTAAGGTACTCCCAGCAGTAATGATGCCCCCCTACAGTAGACCCAGTAAAAAAAATGCCCCTATAATGCTCCTATGCCCTACTGCATTATTCACCTGTATCACCATCCTGAGAATGCCAATACAGTTGATTCTGGAGGGAACCTGTGGCCGGCCAGGTGCATACATACCTGATGCTCCTAACATTAATGCTGAGAGCATCAGTTTGTTATGTACCCGACCAGAGGCCATGAAGAGGGCTTGGGCAGCCTCCTGGAATTTTTCCTGTAAGGTCTATGGCCAGTCCACCCCTGCAATACAATGTAATTTTACACTAACATACCATGAAGCTGCACATTTTTCTATCTAAAGTTCTCTATCATTGTGTCCATCTACCAAAATTGCTATGGTATGTCTATCATTGCATCTGAAGTATAGTGGTCTCTCAAGTTACAAGGCCTTAGGTTACAATTTTTTCAACATACAATGGTGTTTCTGTGCCATTGTAACTTGAAACTACATTCAACATACAGTACAACAGTATAATGGACTGAATCATCAAGCCAATCAGCATGGATATTTTACTGGTGTACCCGTATTACTGTAGTGCATGTCTAGCAATATGTGAGTTATGGTGGGCTAATTGGGTTAGTAGTAGTTTACTTACAGTTCTGTAGAGCTCCATGGGCCTGTGTGCAGTTAATGGAAGGACAGCACCAGTTCCTTTGGGGCACACTCTGTTGTCCAGGGACTCCTGCCCGATGGTGGTTGCGGTGCCCTAGGTGGTGTGGTTTTTAGGGTGCCATGGAGGCAGAGTCCCTGGTGTTCTTGACGCCAGCAATGTAAGGTGCAATTGGGGATAATGAAGAATAAGGAGAGTCAAATGCTGATGAACAAAACTGGAACTTTACTTAACCAATTGCCTTGAGGTACAGTAGTTGGAATTACAGGGAAAGTGCTTTGGTTCAGAATTATGAGATAAGAGCTGCAATTCCACAAAACAGGCTTGGTTTGTCTGGCTCATACAGGCTTTAGCTGGACGGGTGTAGAAGCGATGTCTTTATAAGATGTAATTCCTCTCAACTAAACTAGACTTCAGGTACCTGGATCTTTATCCGAATTTAGCCACCTACAGGAAAGTCTCCCTAGCGGCAGGCATCAATCTTCTGTTCTATTCTTTGGAAAGGTTGCCTTTGCACACAAAAGTCCACTATGTCCCTTGTTGGACTGTGGTACTGCAATATGATCCTGGATTCTGAGTCTTGGTTTATTTCTTTGGTTCCCCAGGCTGGCAAGTGCCAAGGGGACACACATTAGCTGTCAACTAGTCAACTAACCTCAACCCCACTTCCTGTGAAAAGCCTGTTACTTATATATGATGTTATGGCACCATCTAGTGGTAACTCAAGTGTAGTGTGGTGATCAGCCTGTTAGGAATGTGCAGCTTAATACAGCCAAAATAGACAATAGCATGAAATGACATTACCAAAGATTTAGGGACCCACTACCAACACGGAGTGGGACACTGCAGTAGCACCTCACATTAAAGTGAGGTACTATATGTTCCATCAAGTTCTTCACCTGTGACAGAGTGAGCTGCTCACCTGGCGAGGGTGGCTCCATTTTATTTTCTGGTACACTTTGGCCCTGAAGATTGGCTTGTGCTATGCAGGCCTTGATAAGCTCTGTGCCACTGGAAGATTCATTTAATTTATGATGATGCGTATGCCTTGTCATAAAAGTATATAAATAAATGCAACCCTCAGCAGTCCAAACGCTTGACTGAAATCTACTCCAGCTCATAGCTGGGATAGATTTCAGTCATCATTTACTTCAGTTTCTGGTATAAAAAATATTACATTTGCCTGGGCCCAACTATGTCCCTCCCTCACCATGCCCCCTCTTTGGAAACTGTAAGGGTGTAAAAACACCAGTTAAAATGAAATGTTGTTGCAATGGTGTTTAACCCCTTAATGACCAGCCTGTTTTGGGCCTTACTGACCAAGCGTTTTTCTTCCTTTTTTCATCATCGTGTTCCAAGAGCTATAACTTTTGTATTTTTCCATCTATATAGCTTTATGAGGGCTTGTGGGACAAGTTGTAGATTTTTGTAGCTTTTGTGGTACAAGTTGTAGATTTTAATGGCGCCATTTTGGGGTACACATAACTTTCTGATTAACTTTTATAAATTCTTTCTGGGAGGGAGATGGGAAAAACAGCAATACTGTCACTGCGTTTTTACGTTATAAATTTTACGGCATTTATTTTTCGTTATAAATAACATAATATCTTTATTCTCTGGGTCAGTGTGATTACAGTGATACCAAATACATATATTTTTTTTTAGAATGAGATGGGTGGTTGGCTCTCACCTGGTGGCTATGCCGGGTGCTGCTAGCTCACAACTCGGGTGCCCGACCCAAAATGGTATAGGTATTAGGAAAAAAAGGGGGAGTGAGCACTCACAACACTTGGACCATAGGATACAAGATATATTTATTTGTTAGGGTAGGACCTACTATGTCCAATCAATAAAATACATAACGTGCTAAAATACAATAAAATAAAATAAAACAAATTGGTACCAATAACCTATTGGTGGGGTGAATCGCTTGTTAGCATGTCATAAATATTGCTTGAAGACACATTACACCGCATATAATAAGGGCACTATTGGTATTTGTTGTGCCACAGTCCACAGTTCAATATTTAATTCCCAAGGTATTAAATGGATTATTGTTGTTATTCACAATTTGCAGTTCAACTGGAAATATCCCAAAAGTGTCTGTGATGAATTACTCCAAGTGCTGATTTAATAATGCATGTAGAGTTCCAGCATTAAAACACGCTGAGTGTCCCCAGCGGTTCTCTTCTTGCAGCTATAAGTATAACTGCCCAGACCGGTAAATTTTAAATCGCTACTGTTACAGATAGTGATACAGATTCCTACCTGAGTCCCGGCACTGCATACCGCTGCTGTATCAGCCAGCCAGTCCTTCCACGAAGTGCGTGCGATGTCGATCGCTTCGGCGTCCCGTCACGCACGTCTCAGCTGGATGACGTCACACTCACGGGGCTGGATAGACAGGACTAGTGCCTTAGTAGTAGCGTACGTTGCTGTATAATAAAGCGGTAATTAGAGCTGAAGATTTTCTTGTCGCTTGGCCATGCAATTCTTTAGTAGAGGTTCCGCAGGTTAAGTGGGCGCTTCTTCCTGTCACCAGACGCGTTTCGGGGTGTCTGCACCCCTTCCTCAGTGGTTGAAGCGCTCAACATCCCACTCCACCTTTTATAGCGCATTCAGTAATCCGGAAATTCAGGATTCTGGATCATTTGGGTACTAACCTTCCATTGTGGTTTTAGTGCGGTTTTAATGCGGTACGATTGTGATTTCTTCAGTTTAGATGCATTTTTCATAATTATGCAATTGACATATTATTTCTTTGGTTCCCCAGGCTGGCACACATCAGCTATTATATGGTGTTCCTTTCACTCCTCTCCTCACTAGTCAACTAATTGCATAATTATGAAAAACGCATCTAAACTGAAGAAATCACAATCGTACCACATTAAAACCGCACTAAAATCACAATGGAAGGTTAGTACCCAAATGATCCAGAATCCTGAATTTCCGGATTACTGAATGCGCTATAAAAGGTGGAGTGGGATGTTGAGCACTTCAACCACTAAGGAAGGGGTGCAGACACCCCGAAACGCGTCTGGTGACAGGAAGAAGCGCCCACTTAACCTGCGGAACCTCTACTAAAGAATTGCATGGCCATGCGACAAGAAAATCTTCAGCTCTAATTACCGCTCTATTATACAGCAACGTACGCTACTACTAAGGCACTAGTCCTGTCTATCCAGCCCCGTGAGTGTGACGTCATCCAGCTGAGACGCGCGTGACGGTACGCCGAAGCGATCGACATCGCACGCACCTCGTGGAAGGACTGGCTGGCTGATACAGCAGCGGTATGCAGTGCCGGGACTCAGGTAGGAATCTGTATCACTATCTGGAACAGTAGCGATTTAAAATTTACCGGTCTGGGCGGTCATACATATAGCTGCAAGAGGAGAACCGCTGGGGACACTCAGCGTGCTTTAATGCTGGAACTCTACATGCATTATTAAATCAGCACTTGGAGTGATTCATCACAGACACTTTTGGGATATTTCCAGTTGAACTGCAAATTGTGAATAACAACAATAAACCATTTAATACCTTGAAAATTAAATATTGAACTGTGGACTGTGGCACAACAAATACCAATAGTGCCCTTATTATATGCGGTGTAATGTGTCTTCAAGCAATATTTATGATATGCTAACAAGCGATTCACCCCACCAATAGGTTATTTTCATTGGTACCAAATTGTTATTTTATTTTATTTTATTGTATTTTAGCACATGTTATGTATTTTATTGATTGGACATAGTAGGTCCTACCCTAACAAATAAATACACTCACCTAAAGAATTATTAGGAACACCTGTTCTATTTCTCATTAATGCAATTATCTAGTCAACCAATCACATGGCAGTTGCTTCAATGCATTTAGGGGTGTGGTCCTGGTCAATACAATCTCCTGAACTCCAAACTGAATGTCAGAATGGGAAAGAAAGGTGATTTAAGCAATTTTGAGCGTGGCATGGTTGTTGGTGCCAGACGGGCCGGTCTGAGTATTTCACAATCTGCTCAGTTACTGGGATTTTCACGCACAACCATTTCTAGGGTTTACAAAGAATGGTGTGAAAAGGTAAAAACATCCAGTATGCGGCAGTCCTGTGGGTGAAAATGCCTTGTGGATGCTAGAGGTCAGAGGAGAATGGGCCGACTGATTCAAGCTGATAGAAGAGCAACGTTGACTGAAATAACCACTCGTTACAACCGAGGTATGCAGCAAAGCATTTGTGAAGCCACAACACGCACAACCTTGAGGCGGATGGGCTACAACAGCAGAAGACCCCACCGGGTACCACTCATCTCCACTACAAATAGGAAAAAGAGGCTACAATTTGCACGAGCTCACCAAAATTGGACTGTTGAAGACTGGAAAAATGTTGCCTGGTCTGATGAGTCTCGATATCTGTTGAGACATTCAAATGGTAGAGTCCAAATTTGGCGTAAACAGAATGAGAACATGTATCCATCATGCCTTGTTACCACTGTGCAGGCTGGTGGTGGTGGTGTAATGGTGTGGGGGATGTTTTATGGGCACACTTTAGGCCCCTTAGTGCCAATTGGGCATTGTTTAAATGCCACGGGCTACCTGAGCATTGTTTCTGACCATGTTTATCCCTTCATGACCACCATGTACCCATCCTCTGATGGCTACTTCCAGCAGGATAATGCACCATGTCACAAAGCTCGAATCATTTCAAATTGGTTTCTTGAACATGACAATGAGTTCACTGTACTAAAATGCCCCCTACAGTCACCAGATCTCAACCCAATAGAGCATCTTTGGGATGTGGTGGAACGGGAGCTTCGTGCCCTGGATGTGCATCCCTCAAATCTCCATCAACTAGCAAGATGCTATCCTATCAATATGGGCCAACATTTCTAAAGAATGCTATCAGCACCTTGTGGAATCAATGCCACGTAGAATTAAGGCAGTTCTGAAGGTAAAAGGGGGTCCAACACCGTATTAGTATGGTGTTCCTAATAATTCTTTAGGTGAGTGTATATCTTGTATCCTATGGTCCAAGTGTTGTGAGTGCTCACTCCCCCTTTTTTTTCCTAATATTTTTTTTTAGGTTTTACAACTTTTTTTGCAATAAAACCCCTTTTTAAAAAATTTTTTTTTTACATTGCCGCTTCCCAAAACCCACAACTTTTATATTTTTCTTTATATGGACTTGCCTGAGGGCTTGATTTTTAGTGGGACGACTTGTAATTTTCATTGGTATCATTTTGGAGTAAATGGCACTTGTGATATTTATGTAGTCCGGGTCGTTACGGATGCAGAAATACCAAATATTCGAGGGAGATTTATTTTTTTTGCCATTTTTTTTTATTGAAAAGCATATTTTCAATGGAAAAAAAATTAAAAAAAATTATGGAATTTTTAATTTAATAAATGTGTTTTTTTTCCCTTTTTTTACCACTTGATAGTCCCACAAGGGGACTATAACAGACAGTATTTTTGATTGTTTTTAAAATGCAATGCTAACAGCCTGCTGAAAATTACTACAGCCAGAACCAGGGCCTACATCGAAAGCCAGGTAACCTTCAAACACATCGGCACCCCGCAATCGCATTTGCAGGGTGCAGATGGGAGACAGAGGGCTATTGCCTGCGGCATGTAAAGTGTTAAACAGCCCGGATCGGCACTCCTGCCAGTCTGGGCAGTTAGAGCAGGGCCGCAGCTCTTATGTGAGAGCCGGGTCCCCGCTCCCCGCTGCATGGGGGACCTGTGTAGCGCTTAGACTGGGCCATCGTAAAAAACGGTGGCCCCAGCCTAAGGCCCCTTAGTGACTGCCATTAAAACATATATTGGTGGTCACTAAGGGGTTAAAAAGTCACAAAACTGTGTTTTGTGACTTTTTAAAACCAAAACCAATGCATGATAACAGTCCAGCGTGACTTCTAGCAGAAATTACTGTTTTTAAAGGGGTTGTCTGGTATGACATTTTTAGAACAGGGGCACAATGATTTAAAAAAATGTAGTAAAGAAAATAGAGTTGTTCACTCCCACTCCCCCGCTGACATTCCATAGCTTACACTGGTTTCCGCTTCTTGGTCTGGAAATGGCACGAGATACCCATTTAATCAGTCACTGGCTGCAGCAGTGACTCCCTATAGCCAGTGACTGTCTGAGCAGGCATCTCCTGACGTTTGCTGTGAGTTGAGAGGAGCTGTGTTAGTTATCAGATTATTTTTCCTTCATCTTTGTATTTTGGAATGAAATTTTGGGACCTCTGAACAAATGACTAGTTTTGCATAGAATTGCAATTTCAAATACAGAATTTCAAACTTAAAATGGTTGTCTCACATCCAATTAGTGTTTAAACTTTAGGGACCACTGTAGTACAGTGTATAAGTAGTCCACTTGCAGTTTGCAGAGCATTTGCAGAGGGAGCAAATCTTACTGTAACTTTGCTGCCTCAGGAGACTACCAAGAGCAACTTTTTTAATGGTAAATACAGTATAAATGATGGACATTGATATTGACTCTGGTCACAGTTTACGGCTATAATAACAAGTATCCTCAGCACGCTACATTTGCCACCCACACATAATCTTTGTCAACCTTTCTAGTCAAGAGGCAATTCATCATATAGCTTTAAATTGGTTTCCAGTGGTAATGATGGTGACAGATTATGGATTGCACAATTAGAAGTACTGTTATAATTAATTGGTGGAACTATAAATGAGTTCCTACGTAGGGCTAACGTCATGTATTGTTTGTGTGATGTCAGTTGCTGAGAATAATGATAAAGCTATTTTCATTATGTTGCATTTTTTTCTAGTCCTAGCATAACCTTTATATTAAAATTCAAGCCCATTCTCCAGAGGATATGTAATAGCAAAGAACTTTTCTCTTTAATTAGCAGCCATTTTATAGTACAGTAGGTTTGTAAGGAAATAATTTAGTAATCGTTTTTATGTTCATGTATTTAGATCTGCTGCATAGAGATGAGCAAATCAATTCTAAACAAATCAAATTCAACCCACAATGTTCAAACATCTAGGTCAAATTCAAATTTTTGTCAATTCAATTTTAAGCAATTAAAAAAAAAAGGCATCAACCACTTTTCAGATCAGAAAACAGGCAAGATGAAGGAGGATCACGTGACCTCAATCGGTCTGTGTGTGTGTGTTTGTTTGTGTGTGTGTGTGTGTGTGTGTGTGTGTGTGTATACACACTGGCAAGCATTTCCTGTAAAAAAAATAAATTTGGAATTAATTTTTAAAACATAAAAAATCCAACTTTTTTTTTTACCCCTTCCCACTCAGCGTCATACATGTACCGTGCAGGACAGGTCTTTAAATAGCCGCTGGGTATCTGCTCTTTTATACAGCAGACACCTGGGGCTAATGTCTGTAATCGATGATAATGTTGATCGCAGAAATTTAACCCTTCAGATGCCATAGTCAAAGTCAGCCCTGTAGAGTTGAATGGAGTGGCAGACATGCCATTTCATTTAAATGGGGGAACATGGGCCCGCTCATTCCAGTGTGTAGACAATGGCCCCAGCAGTTGGACTGTGGATCACATACTTATGCAGTTTTCTGTTGATATGGGACACGTTGTTGTTATGGGACAACCCCTTTAATTTACCAATAAGGATCTTAAATACTCTTGTCCTAATAGAACACATGGATAGTTTTGTTTTATTAGATAACATCTTCTTCCATTCTTACAATGTTAGCTTTCAAATTTTTACTGAAATGAAAGTAATTTTAAAATGTTTTATTATAGAGCAGTATATGTTCACATACTGTATGTAATCATACACTGCTCAAAAAAATAAAGGGAACACAAAAATAACACATCCTAGGTCTGAATTAATTAAATATTCTTCTGAAATACTTTGTTCTTTACATAGTTGAATGTGCTGACAACAAAATCACACAAAAATGTAAAAATGGAAATCAAATTTTTCAACCCATGGAGGTCTGGATTTGGAGTCACACTCAAAATTAAAGTGGAAAAACACACTACAGGCTGATCCAACTTTGATGTAATGTCCTTAAAACAAGTCAAAATGAGGCTCAGTAGTGTGTGTGGCCTCCACGTGCCTGTATGACCTCCCTACAACGCCTGTGCATGCTCCTGATGAGGTGGCAGACGGTCTCCTGAAGGATCTCCTCCCAGACCTGGACTAAAGCATCTGCCAACTCCTGGACAGTCTGTGGTGCAATGTGACGTTGGTGGATAGAGCGAGACATGATGTCCCAGATGTGCTCAATTGGATTCAGGTCTGGGGAACGGGCGGGCCAGTCCGTAGCATCAATGCCTTTGTCTTGCAGGAACTGCTGACACACTCCAGCCACATGAGGTCTAGCATTGTCTTGCATTAGGAGGAACCCAGGGCCAACCGCACCAGCATATGGTCTCACAAGGGGTCTGAGGATCTCATCTCGGTACCTAATGGCAGTCAGGCTACCTCTGGAGAGCACATGGAGGGCTGTGCGGCCCTCCAAAGAAATGACACCCCACACCATTACTGACCCAATGCCAAACCGGTCATGCTAGAGGATGTTACAGGCAGCAGAACGTTCTCCACGGCGTCTCAAGACTCTGTCACGTCTGTCACATGTGCTCAGTGTGAACCTGCTTTCATCTGTGAAGAGCCTTTCCATGCCAGGCAGAACGAGCGCGGCAATGGAAATGTGCTAGAGCACAACCAGAGAGCGACTCCGACTCAGAAATCGGGTCAGGTGAGGAGGCTGAGGATGAGTCCGTTCATGATTCAGAGGACGGTATGGAGATGCAGGACCCAGTTCCTTCTACTTCGGCACCACCTAAGGTCCTCCCTTTAGGCGCCCCCAACTATCCCCCCGCTACCGCAGATGACGCGATCATGGATCCCTTTAGGGATCCTTTGTTTGACCCGGATGCCTTACACCATCCGAGGTCCGCCGAATGGCTCCCAGCGGAACACGTATCCAAATATCTAGAGACTGGGGTCCGCCCCCGCCCGCCTAGCAAAGGGGCCCGTAACAAGTTAAAAGCGGAATGTCCTAGGCCCTTAATCTCTAATAAGGTGTGCAAGACCCCTACTGTGGATCCTAAAATGACCCAATTCCTAGCTAAACTAGGATGGAATCCCCGTAAGGGATTGGATTCTGCTTTGAAGGCATGTCAAGATAAGCTATTGGATATCTTTGGTCCACTAGCAAAATTGTTTGATCTGGCGGAATCCGCCAGAGCTGAAGACAAGCAAGTTGACCCTGAGGAGCTCCGAGGTTGGGTGCAAAGAGCAATCTGTATTGCTGGAAGTGTCAACATTTCCCTGTCTATTGAACGGCGAAAAGCCAATCTCTTCAAAATTGAGCCGAAGCTGGTGAACCTCGCCCTCATGGAACCGGGCAAAGATGCCCAGGGCCTCCTGTTCAGGGACTCTTTTATCAAAGAGCTAGGACGCTTCGTGGGGGCCTTCACGGCCCTAGACAAGGCGCAGTCCTCCATGAGGAGAGTTTTTCAGGGCCGGGTCTCTACCAGGGCTGGCAGTGTCAGGGGCCATCTGTCCGGCCGGTCCTCCAACCAAGCCTGTAACATGGGCCGAGGCTCCTTCACACAATCGACTGGTTTCCATGGGTCATCCTTCCAGGAGACGCGCCATCAATTCCCGTTCTTCCCTGCCCGTGGAAGACGCTGGCGCTCCCGAGGTTTCAAAGGAACTCCCGGCTCAAGACGTCTATATGGTAAGTGTAACGGTCACGTCCACACACACACAGGGGGAAGGGTAGCGACCACTGCGCTCCACCCTCACCCCTGGCCCTGCCTACTTGCCTCACGAGTCCTGATGACAGGGGACAACTGGACGGCAGTCCCTAACTTAGGATATGTGCAGGGAAGACAGACAAGACAAAATACGGAACATGAACGGACCGGGTCAGAACCAAGAGAGCTACGCAGTACAACGGATTAAGCAAAGAATGGTCAGGAGAAGCCGGGGTCAAATACCAGGAGAGTAGCGAAGTACAAGAGGAGTCCTAAGAGACTAGTCAGGTGGGAGCCGAGGTCACAATACCAGGATGGATGCGCAGTACAGGAGGAGCAGGCAGAGGATCGTCAGGGAACAGGATCAGGTAAGTATTCAGTAGTCCAACAGATAGCCAGGAACCTAGAAATTAACAGGCAACCTGTGACCAGCAAGCTGCCTGTATTTATAGTGGGGAGTGAGGGTCATGTGACGTGGCCAGCGTCACATGACCGACAGACCAACCAGTAGAGCACTGAGTGATCAGCTCGGCGCTCAAGGCAGACTAGGAGCAGGGAGCCACCCAGCCAGCAAAGCAGCCCTGGGAATGAGGTCAAGCACAGATCCTCATTCCCAAAGCTAAGCAACAGGTCTGCGGGAAATGGGGGACCAAGTCCACCTTCGGAACCCCGTGACAGTAAGCCTACGGTTTCCTCATGTTTCTTCCAATACATCTGTAGGGGGCAGACTCCATAATTTTTTCCCTGTCTGGCAAGCCATCACCTCGGACAGTTGGGTCCTCTCCACTGTCAGGGGCTTCCAAATAGAGCTTGATTTTATCTTCGTCCGACTGCGCCTTGGTCGCAGAGGAACTCTCTGCTCTGTTCCTCAAAGGGGCCATAGAACGAGTCCCCACCCCTTCACCGGGGGTCTTCAGCAACATTTTCCTAGTAGAGAAAAAGGGTAGTCAGATGCTACCGGTGATCGACCTCCACGCTTTGAATGCCTTCGTTCGCTACTGGCATTTCAAAATGGAGGGCATTCACCTCCTGCGGGATCTGCTCCTTCCCGGGGATTGGATGGCCAAATTGGATCTCCAGGACGCATATTTACCGGTCCCGGTTGCAGAACATTACAGGAACCTTCTCTTGTTTCTCTGGAACAACGAAGCCTGGCGCTTCACCTGCCTTCCCTTTGGCTTCGCCTCGGCTCCTTGGTGCTTCACCAAGTTGATGCACCCAGTGGTGTCCTGGCTGCGGGGCAGGGGTGTCCGTCTGATTATTTATCTGGACGACATCCTCCTCATGGCCCAGAATCGGGAGACGCTGCTGTCGCACCTTCAATGGACAATAGACCTCCTTTCGCATCTAGGTTTCCTCCTCAACCTGGAGAAATCCTGTCTGTCCTCGTCCAGGCGCATGGAGTTCCTCAGTTTTCAAGTGGATTCGGTAGCAGAAACCCTCAGTCTCCCCTTGACAAAGGTGCGCTCGATTCTCAAGGAGTTACGGCATGTGTTGACACGCCGTCAGCTGTCATTGTGCCACCTGGCCTGCATCATCGGCCTCCTTTCGTCCTCCATTCAGGCGGTCTTCCCAGCCCCCCTTCATTATCGGGATCTCCAGCGCCTGAAGATAGCCCATCTTCGCAGGGGGGCCTCGTATTTAGATATGGTGTCACTGGATGTGGAGACACGGGACGAGTTGACGTGGTGGATCCACAATCTGTCGGCCTGGGACGGCAGGGCCATCTTCGGGTCCCAACTGGATCTCATGGTGGACTCCGACGCCAGCCTCCTCGGCTGGGGAGCCCACTGCAACGGGGTATCCACATGAGGCCTGTGGTCATTGGAGGAGTCAGGCCTCCATATCAATGCCCTCGAACTGCTGGCCGGCTACTTTGCGATCTGGAGTTTCACGAACAACACTGTGGATGCTTGCATATGACTCCGCATGGACAACGTGTCCGCTGTACGCTATGTCAACCACATGGGCGGCACTCGTTCCGCGTTGCTTGCTTGATTGGTGAAGGATTTTTGGAATTACTGTTTTTCCAGGAATCTGCTCATCCAGGCATACTATCTCCCCAGGCTCCTCAATACCCAGGCGGAGTGGAGTTCTCGCCACTGGTCGGACAGCAGCGACTGGAAGGTGAAGGTGGAGGTATTCTCTGCTATATCTTCCCTTTGGGGTCCCTTTGCCATCGACCTCTTTGCTTCCCGGCTCAACGCCCAACTCCCGTGCTTTTACTGCTGGCGCCCGGATCCCGAGGTGGAGGCTGTGGATGCGTTTCTCCAGGACTGGTCCACCTCGCTGCTTTATGCGTTCCCTCCATTTGCCCTCATTCCCAGAGTCCTTTTTTAGGTCAGACGCAAAGGCGCCGAACTGGTTCTGCTGACCCCGTTTTGGAGGTCTCAGGTGTGGTTTCCCCAACTTCTGGAGTTGACAGTGGATTTCCCCAGTCTGTTGCCGGCCCTTCCGGATCTCTTGTCGGGATCCCTCGGTCAGTGTCACCCCCTTCTTCTGGAGGGCTCGATACCTCTGTTAGCTTGGAGGATTTCGGGGAGCCCTGGGATTTCCAGGGACTTTCGATCTCGACTCGACGCTTATTGGTTAACACTTGGTCCCCCGGTACTAGACGCTTATATAGGTCCGCATGGAAGGCTTGGGCTAGTTGGTGCATGGGACGGGACTTGGATCCCGTTTCAGCCCCTGTGATGACCATTCTTCAGTTCTTATTCGAGGCCGGTTGGGCTTATCGCACCATCAATGTTTACAGATCAGCCATATCCTTGGCTCACCAAGGTTTCAACGGCCGCCCGGCTGGGCAACATGCTTTGGTGTGCCATCTGCTTAAGGGTTCTCACCCTGTGTGTCCTCCTAGGCCCAGGTATGCGGCTACCTGGGATGTCTCCTGCATTCTGACTCAGTTTTCCTCCTGATCCTCTAACGCGGATCTCTCCCTGCGCCAACTGTCTGCTAAGTTGGTGTCCCTTTTGTGTCTGGTGTCCTGCAAACGGGTCTCCGACGTGCAGGCCTTGGATTTTTCTGCTAGGTCTTTTACCCCGGAAGGGGTGACCTTTGAGATCTCTAGGCGCACCAAATCTACGTCTCGTTTGGTCTCTTATCCGAGTTTCCCGGCTAGGCCAGCCTTGTGTCCGGTTTCCTGCCTGCGCGAATATGAGGCAAGGACGGCGGTCTACCGATCTTCTGCCTCTCCCAATCTTTTTCTCTCGTATCGCCCTCCTTTTTCTCCGGTGTCTAGCGCCACCTTGGCACGCTGGGTCAAATGGGTACTGTCGCTTGCTGGGGTGGACACTTTCATCTTTACCGCACATTCCACCCGTAGTGCTTCCGCCACTTTTATCATGGGTTCGGGGGCACGCTTGCAAGACATCTTGAAAGCGGCCGACTGGTCGCGTGAATCCACCTTTCGGGATTTCTACTTTCACCCGTCACCTCATGTTTTCTCCACGGTGGTCATGCAGCTTTGAACTTGCAATACGAAGCCTCCGTGTCTGCCATAAAATTGTGGATTTTACTAGTTTCACGATGTAAAGTCATGATTTTATTAAAGACACGGAGACGAGTATTGACCCTCCCGGTTTGCAAATCCCACCCATGCTTCCTCCGGGGGTATGGTAACTATTGAATCTCGGGGGAAATGGTTGATCTTATCTTCCGTTGTATTTGCATATGTTTTCCAGCTATGCAGGATGTGCTCTCCCATATTAGTAGGGCGGCATTGATTTTGCAAATTTTCTTCTCCTTCCCTTTTTAGGTTGATTCTTCAATGATCCGACTGTCCAGGTTCCCGTTCATTCTATCCATGTGCTGATGGGCCTGCAGTTCTGAGGTTGTGCCGGTGCACTTCAGGTTCCAGTTTTGTTTTCGAGTTCCTGTGGGGTGTTCGTTTCAGAGTCCCGCGGTTCCAGTTCGTTGTCGGCCTGTTCGCATGGCATGTTTACAAAGAAAGAGGAGGATTGATAGGAGTGGCTGGTTATTATACCGGCTGCATCAGGGGAGTGGCCTGTTGCCTTGGTCAGTGGTTTTCTCTTCCTGTTTTGTTTTTGCTGCTCGAATTTTCAGTAAAGAAAGAGAATTCAATACTCGCCTCCGTGTCTTTAATAAAATCATCACTTTACGTTGTGAAACTAGTAAAATCCACAATTTTAAAATATAATATACCCCTAAGAGATATTAAATCAGCTTGTATATTGTTAAATGGTTGCTGTATGGATGCTATCATCCACAGTGAATTCTTAGGATTCTTCTGTAAGTACTTTGGCAGACAAATTGATAATGAGTGAGTGAACAGGCAACTGCTGATTTTTAATGCAGCAGTTTCCTGCTTATACAACCCCTTAATAACAGGACATATAGAATGCACAGCTAATATAAAGGTAGCATGGTGTCACGGACATACCGAGACATACGGACGTTTCTGTGACAGGTGGCAGGAGATCTGTTAGACTGGCAACATGTGGTTTGATCTGACATGTTTTCCTTTTGGATCAAATGACGTCTGTGTTGCTTCTGGTGCTTGCAACTCCTTCTTTCCCCAGGTGTGGCTATTGTGGTCATTTAACCTTCTCTATTTATTGTTGTTTCTCCGACTATGTTATGTGGTTCATAGCTTCTGTTAGACTTGTGGTTAGCTTGTGTTTGGTTCTCGGCTGAGTTTCTGGTGCTACCATAGCTTCATTGAAGATAAGTGTTTCCATTCCCTTTTGTATTTTGTATACAGTATATTGTAAGAAGGTACAAGGAATCATCGTGGATGATAGGTATGTGTGGATTAACACCCAGGATAAAATGTGACTGTTTTTGCTTTTGGAACTGTCTGGGTGTGAACGAACACCAATACTGCAATTGAACTGTCATACTGTGTACTTGTAACAAGTGTGAATAAACACTGAAGTTTTTCAGTTATAAACTGTTCTTTGCCTCTATACTGCGTCCGCTAACCTGCCTATCAGAGTGAAGCCCCACAATATATATAAAGTAAAAAAATTGGGGTTTCTGTCATGTAAAAAAATGAGACAAAGATAAATCATTTCAGAACTTTTTCCCCTTTAATGTGACCTATAAACTGTACAACTCAATTGAAAAACAAACTGAAATCTTTTAGGTAGAGGGAAGAAAAAATATAAAAATAAAATAATGTGGTTGCATAAGTGTGCACACCCTTAAACTAATACTTTGTTGAAGCACCTTTTGGTTTTATTACAGCACTCAGTCTTTTTGGGTATGAGTCTATCAGCATTGCACATTTTGACTTGGCAAGATTTGCCAACTCTTCTTTGCAAAAACACTCCAAATCTGTCAGATTGAGAGGGCATCACCTGTGCACAGCCCTCTTCAGATCACCCACAGATTTTCAATTGGATTCAGGTATGGGCTCTGGCTGGGCCATTCCAAAACTTTAATCTTTCACAAAGTTCGGGTGTGGCACCCATAATGATCTAGTCTGATGCATCAGGCACTGGCGTGTGGAAATCCTCCCTGATCCATGCCTAATTCATCTTCACAAAGGTCAGTTTCTCCACATTTTGGGTATAAAGGTGAGTTTTCCTTGGGGTAACTATGCACGCCTCTGCAGTAAACACCTGCTCTGATGCCACACTAATGGCCAGGCAAGAAAGCTTGTCCAGGGAAAACTCGGCCAGTTGCAGCCACAAATCAAGTTTGGCTACCCAGCAGTCCAGGGGGATCTTGGATGTGGAGTGGCAGGGGGGACTCCAAGTATGCTACCACCTGCTGGTTCAGTTTCTGCTCCATGTCTTGCTGCTGCTTCTGGTTGGTGGTTTCTTCAGTAGGCAGGTGAAGAAAAGTGCTCATTAGAGACTCTAGACTTAAGCTACTGCTGATGGAGCTGGTCCTGACCCCCCCCACACACACACACACACACACACCCTCCAGCAGTCATGGCAGTGGAACGTGAGCCCAGAGGGCATCCTCTGGTTAGACCTTTGTGAGGATGGGCGATGGCGCACATAGGCAGTGGCCAACTGACTACATAGGATGTCGCTATTGTAGTTGAGTTTATCCTCCATCTCAGCAGGTGGAAAAAAGGCCTACATTTTGGAGCGGTAGCAAGGGTCTAACACGGTGAAGAGCAAGTAGTCATCCCTTTTCCGAATGGTGATAATACAGCTGTCACTACATAAGCAACTCAGCATGCATCTGGCCATTTGCGCAAGGGACTCAGAGGGACTATTAGCCTCCATCTCCACTGCATACTGCCACTGTGCCATGTGCCTGGTCTTCCTCATTGCCCTCTATCTCCTCCTGCTCCTGCCCTATCATTTGTTCAGAAAAACCTTAAATTTCTGTATACATTGCTTGTGCGTGAATGTCCTCCTCTCCTCCGCCAGTTCAGCACCCACATGGCTCAGGTGGCCGTGTGATGTAGGTGCCATCTCTCCTGTCCCAGGCCAGCCAGATTTATCAGCATCTGCTCCAGAACATAAAGGAGTGGAATGACGTCAATGATCCTGTAATCATGGCGAATAAAGTGGCAGCAGGTGTCACGCATGAGCTGCCACTGATTAATGTCGAATTTACACAGGGTAGTGCTCCTGTCTGCCTGCATCATCGATAAATTCATTCACCTCCTTCCTCTGCTCATATAGTCAGTCCAAAATGTGAAGGGTGGCGTTCCGACAGGTGGAAACGTCGCATATGAGGCAATGTTGGGGAATGCTATTCTGCCTTTGCCGCTCAAGGAGGGCGTGTCTTTTGTTGTGTAAGAGTGGCTGAAGTGCTTGCACAGTCTCCTGGCTATTTCCGGGATGTCTTGCAGTTGAGTGGAAGACTTCAGAAACCGTTTTACAACCAGATTAAATACATGCACCATGCAGGGCACATGGGTCATCCCTCCTTGATGCAGCGCCGACACAATGTTCGTCCTGTTGTTGGTGACCATTTTTCTGATTTTCAGTTAGTGAGGAGAGAGCCAGGATTCGATTTCCTCTTGAAGGATGCAGAGTGTCACGGTGCGGTTCACCATGACATGGATTTCCATGCAGGCAGGCTGCACACCTTTTGCGTACTGGCAGCGATGTTCCATGCAGGCTGGTTGCTTTTGGCTGGATGCTGGCTGCGGTATCTTGTGTGTTCCTGCCAGTGTGTGCGTGAACCTCCCTTTGGCTGTATTGTCTCCCTGTGGGTATTCAGGTCTGTTGCGCTCTTGCATACTGGCTGTGGTGTTCTGTGTATGCTGGTTGCTAGGGGCAACGTCCTGTATCGCAGCTAAGTAGGCTGCAGTTTCTGGTTACCCCTGACCTAATATGGTACCTCCTCATTTTGGTTCTGCTGTGGTTAACCTCCCCGGTTCAGTTCCTGGGTGTGTCCTTTCATGTGCGCTCGTTAGGCTGCTATTTCTGCCTTTAAAGAGGACCTTTCACCTTGAAAAACATTGTGAACTAAGTATGCTGCCATGGAGAGCGGTGCCCAGGGATCTCACTGCACTTACTATTACCCCTGGGCGCCGCTCCGTTCTCCCGTTATGCGCTCCGGGATGTTCTCTCACTAAGTTATAGTAGGCAATGTCTGCCCTTGTTCTGTGGGCGTCTCCTTCTCCTAGGCTGCAGCGCTGGCCAATCGCAGTGCACAGCTCACAGCCTGGGAGTTTTTTTTCTCCCAGGCTGTGAGCTGTGCGCTGCGATTGGCCAGCACTCCAGCCTGGGAGAAGGAGACGCCCACAGGACAAGGGCAGACACCGCCTACTATACTTAGTGAGAGAACATACCGGAGCCTATAACGGGAGAACGGAGCGGCGCCCAGGGGTAATAGTAAGTGCAGTGAGATCCCTGGGTGCCGCTCTCCATGGCAGCATACTTAGTTCACAATGTTTTTCAAGGTGAAAGGTCCTCTTTAAGCATACACTGCGTGCAGAATTATTAGGCAAATGAGTATTTTGACCACATCATCCTCTTTATGCATGTTGTCTTACTCCAAGCTGTATAGGCTCGAAAGCCTACTACCAATTAAGCATATTAGGTGATGTGCATCTCTGTAATGAGAAGGGGTGTGGTCTAATGACATCAACACCCTATATCAGGTGTGCATAATTATTAGGCAACTTCCTTTCCTTTGGCAAAATGGGTCAAAAGAAGGACTTGACAGGCTCAGAAAAGTCAAAAATAGTGAGATATCTTGCAGAGGGATGCAGCACTCTTAAAATTGCAAAGCTTCTGAAGCGTGATCATCGAACAATCAAGCGTTTCATTCAAAATAGTCAACAGGGTCGCAAGAAGCGTGTGGAAAAACCAAGGCGCAAAATAACTGCCCATGAACTGAGAAAAGTCAAGCGTGCAGCTGCCAAGATGCCACTTGCCACCAGTTTGGCCATATTTCAGAGCTGCAACATCACTGGAGTGCCCAAAAGCACAAGGTGTGCAATACTCAGAGACATGGCCAAGGTAAGAAAGGCTGAAAGACGACCACCACTGAACAAGACACACAAGCTGAAACGTCAAGACTGGGCCAAGAAATATGTCAAGACTGATTTTTCTAAGGTTTTATGGACTGGTGAAATGAGAGTGAGTCTTGATGGGCCAGATGGATGGGCCCGTGGCTGGATTGGTAAAGGGCAGAGAGCTCCAGTCCAACTCAGACGCCAGCAAGGTGGAGGTGGAGTACTGGTTTGGGCTGGTATCATCAAAGATGAGCTTGTGGTGCCTTTTCAGGTTGAGGATGGACTCAAGCTCAACTCCCAGTCCTACTGCCAGTTTCTGGAAGACACCTTCTTCAAGCAGTGGTACAGGAAGAAGTCTGCATCCTTCAAGAAAAACATGATTTTCATGCAGGACAATGCTCCATCACACGCGTCCAAGTACTCCACAGCGTGGCTGGCAAGAAAGAGTATAAAAGAAGAAAATCTAATGACATGGCCTCCTTGTTCACCTGATCTGAACCCCATTGAGAACCTGTGGTCCATCATCAAATGTGAGATTTACAAGGAGGGAAAACAGTACACCTCTCTGAACAGTGTCTGGGAGGCTGTGGTTGCTGCTGCACGCAATGTTGATGGTGAACAGATCAAAACACTGACAGAATCCATGGATGGCAGGCTTTTGAGTGTCCTTGCAAAGAAAGGTGGCTATATTGGTCACTGATTTGTTTTTGTTTTGTTTTTGAATGTCAGAAATGTATATTTGTGAATGTTGAGATGTTATATTGGTTTCACTGGTAAAAATAAATAATTGAAATGGGTATATATTTGTTTTTTGTTAAGTTGCCTAATAATTATGCACAGTAATAGTCACCTGCACACACAGATATCCCCCTAAAATAGCTAAAACTAAAAACAAACTAAAAACTACTTCCAAAAATATTCAGCTTTGATATTAATGAGTTTTTGGGGTTCATTGAGAACATGGTTGTTGTTCAATAATAAAATTAATCCTCAAAAATACAACTTGCCTAATAATTCTGCACTCCCTGTAGTGTTGAGGTCAGTCTTAGTCAGTCTGTTTTTGTCATGTCTTGTGGGTGTTTCACCCTTATGGTCTGTCAGGTCTGTCTATGTTTGCCCTGCCAGGTTTTGCCCTTTGCTGCTGACCCAAGGGGTCTGGCCATTTACGTCTCGGTATGTGCCGCCTGGTTCTGCATTGTTGTATTCTGTCCTTTTCTGTATCATGCTATGCCTTGTCCCTATTCTGTACCTTTCTATGTCTTGTCCTTGCTTTGTACCATGCTTTGTATCATGCCCTGTTTATGTCCTGTATTTGTTCGCCTAGCAGTGTGTAACTGCGTCTTGGCTATGTTCGCCTAGCAGTGCGTAACTGCATCTGATAGCCTAGCAGAACTTATCTGTGTCTGGATAGCCTAGCTGTTTTGCGTCTGTTCCTGTTCATGTCTGTTCCATGTTCCTGTTATTGTCTGTCTGGCAGTTCTTACTTCTTCTGGTATTCCGTTCATGTCTGCTTCTATTCTTGTCTGTCCATGTCCACCTTCGAAAGAGGGTGATAAGAGGGTTTCTGTGTTCCCCGGAGGTGGAATGCCCATTCTCTGCTTTGCTATGCCTTGTCTGTCTCTATGTCTTGTCCCTATTCTGTACCATGCCATGCCTTGTGTAACACCCCAGAGTTGTGAGCACCTTCAGTCTCAGCTGGATGAAAAGAAAGCAGAAAACTACAACCTCCAGAGTTCCAGGAAAAAAGCATCCACTGAGTCAAGTCCTGAAAATTGACTTTATTGCTTTTATTCTGCTGCCAGAAAGCGCTAAACCGTGCGCACCAGCACTTCAGGGGTTAATTGCCATATTTTTGTAATGGCACCGCTTCATCATGCCTTTTGGAAATGGGAAAGCTCAAGAACGCGCTCTCAGGAGAGCGAAAATGATGACTACGCCCCCCTGGAAGCAGGAAAACTAAAGACTGCCCACCAAGAACTCTGTAATGTGAGCCCAGGGAGCGAAGACTCCTCCCCATGGGCTCCACCCTCATTTATTGCACTCGTCATGGCAGGAGAAGCAAAGAAGATGGCGCATCTCCCAACACCAAAATGGGACCAGATGGTCATTAGAGATGAACCAGTCTATGAGATTCCTCTACCGGAGATCTGCATTTCCCAGGTGATGAAGAAGAATGGCCCCAGCATCTTTGGATTACCTGCGGAGGCTGTGGATTCCTCCCCCGACACCGAGATTGCCACCAGCGCTGAGGACAAGATGGCCACCGACGACAAGCCCGCTCCCGCGGAAACCACCGCCAGCGAAGCCATCCAGGCTCCGGAGGTCTCTGCATCGCAGATCACATCTACGCCTCTTGCGACCGACGTCTCAGCTGCAGAGACAGCCGCAACCACCGCCGAGCATCAGCAGGAGGCAGCGGAACCGGCCACCTGGCTGCAACAACAGGTTGTAGCCATCCCGCTCCCTGAGGCGCCAGTCCAGCCCGTAGCTGCCCCTGCAGCGCGGTTGTTGGTCCTCGACACTTCTACTAGGCCAAGAGAGGCCCCGCTCCGCATGCCCGCTGGCGCTGCGGAGGCGGCCGGAGCTTCCACTCCGCCGCCCAGCCGGACTGAACCCAGGCCCAGTCACCTGTCAGGCCCAAAGCCAGTGGGAGTATGAGACAGCCGTTGAGGAGTGGATGAAACAGGTCCTGGATGAGCCCCAGCCAGGGGACCCCAAACTTACCATACACACTGGAACTGTACTCTGTTTCTCAGTAGAGAGAAGCGTCGGCTGTTTCCGGGATAACTACAGTTAGGAGGAACTGTTTGTGGGCCGCCGCTCTGTCAAGCGGACCTACCTGCCTTAGGCCCGACACAATCTGTATGTGTGAAACCAGGTTGAATAAACTCCAATGCGGTCAATTCAAGGCCCCTTTGCCACAGGAGTGACCCTCCTGGCCAAGACCCAGGCTCTGCAGGGAGGGTCTATTATTTACAGGAGACCCCAGATGGCAAGTTGAGGTTCAGGGAATGGGCACAACCTGAGCCAGAGCCCCTCATCCCTGACCTGGCTGCACCCCTAACACTCCGGTGGGCCAGATCAATAACTCTGTATTGACCTTCAACTCCAGGGTGCAACCATAGATCCTACCCTGGAAGCTCCCACAGGCACCCTCATTTTGTCTTCCAGGGCCTCTTCAGCCGGAGGTTTTGTCCATCTCTGCACCGGCTAGGGATTCCGGACTGCAGCAGGTCACCACAGCATTTACCAGGCTGACTGCTCAATCAGTACCAAAAAAAAACACAAGAGGACAGTGGCGTACCACAACAGCTGCGACCTTTAATTATCAAAAGCAGGAGCACCCCCTGATGAGCTTTAGCAGCTCAAGTAGGGAGGAGGGCCTGCAAGTCCTTCTCTAAATGCCGCTTTACTTAAAAAATAACTTCTGGGAGCCACAGTGTGGACTGGTCCTGAAAACTGAGAGACTGCTGGCCAGTTTTGTTTTCTCAGTTGCCGTTTAGTTACAGCCTCAGCTGGATGGCCACTTTTGTAAGGACTCCCCTCAACTACTTTAACCCTTTACACCCCAGGTTACCATTCTACAATTGGCATCACGACAAATACAGATCATTAACAACCCGTATTCTGGCCTATTCCATAAGTGGCGTCATGAACGAATACAGAACTTTAACCACACGTATCCTGGTCCACTGCATAAGTGGCGTCAGCGTACCCGTTTCTAGTCACTGCACTTGCTCATGTACTGTCGGTACCTTGTCTGGTATCTCCTTGCTGCCGCCTCTTGCTGCCACTACAAACACAAAAGGAGGGGAGGGGTCAGCACATCCCAATGCACGTTGCTTGTGGCTGCAAATATATATCTGAAAAACACATATACTCTACAAACCAAATAGAGTACAAAAGTATATTACATTGCAAATGCTATGCTATGCTAATAACTTAGAGATGCTTAACAAAATAATTTGAGCCCGTCTGCCGCACGCCAAGGCGATCTCTATAAGACGGGTCCTAACACTAAAGCTCACCTGTTGGGTGCCATGACAGCGACCATGAAATCCAGGAAGTGCAGGTCCCACATGCATGCTGGGCCCCTTTTGGTTTATATCTGTGTGGTGCCAAAATGGCCTTCATTGAATCCAGGGACTACAAATACCAGCATGCATGCTGAGCAGACTATGTACTCATGCTAATTAAAAATCAGCCTGTGAGGCAGAAGAGGGGCTACAGGAGTGCACGACCATAGGAGTCAACCACCACTCCTATATATAATACTACAGGTGCACATTGCTTGTGGCTGCAAATATATATCTGCCACTGACTTGGTTTACACTCTGGAGTAGCCCCTGGCAACTACTGTAATTCAAGTCTATCCTCCAGAGGCGCTAGTGAAGACCTGGTGTTGCTTAGTTACGCCCCTCCAGAGTATTGCTAGTCAGTGGCGCAGTGAGTTCTCACCTACTCATCTGGTTCAGTACATTGAGGTCTATTATTCTCATTGTCACATGTCTTGGTTCCTTTGTATGGTTTTGTGTTCCGTGGTCCTTGGCCTGTTTTGCCTTGTCGAGCTTGTATGGCATCCTGGAGGTTCCCCTTTGGACCCCCGACACGTGACACAGAGCAGTTCCTCCCCGGTGTAATGCCGATTGTCCAGGCAAACCAGGTGCAGAACAGTGTGACACAGCCATGCTTTGCATAGGTGGTATGCAGGAGCACTCCGAATTGTGCCTGCAGTGGAGGCTGAGGAAAAGGTGGAGGATGAGAAAGCAGAGGAGGACATTGGCGCAGGACACACTGCTTGAGAACATGGAGGCGGCAGTGCCGTCACCTGGCCAAGTTGCTGGTGTGGCTAGGCAGGGATCACATTTACCCAGTGGGCCGTAAAGTACATATATTGACCTTGACCATAGTTACAGCTCCACATGTCGGCGCTGCCGTTAACTTTACCAGACACCGACAGGGTCAAGGACTGGCCCACCTTCTGTGTATGTACGTGTGTAGGGCTAGTACAGCCTTTTTGGAGAAGTAATGATGGCTTGGGACTCTCTACCTTGGCTTGGCACAAACAATCAATTCTCTGAAAGGTGCAGAGTCAACCACATGGAAAGGGAGGGACTGTAGTACCAGCAACTTGGTCAGTAGCACTTTTGGCTTCTGCGCCGTTCAATCAGTGCACGCATATTGTTGTCTTTTTGCAAAAGAAACGAGTAATGAGGAGTGTGAGGAGGAGGAGCTGGAGCATTAGGACAAGGAGCTAATGGGCTAATGAGATAATAATCGCTTCTGCTGAGGTGTTGGAGCCTTGACTGCTGGAGAAGGGGTGTAAGCCACTGAGTAATGCAACGGTTGCTGTGTCAGGCTGTAGCAATACATTAGCGCCATAGTTTTCCCATTCCAATTTATGGTTATGCTGCATATGTTGATGCAGTGCCATGGTGTCAACATTGGCACCCTGTCCATGATTCACCTTCTGTCCACAGATTCTACAAATGGCCACGCTGACGTCCTCCAGCAGCTTCATGAAAAATTCCCACACCGGCGAATATGGCATTCTGCCCCCATCACTCCGTGCTGGCTGCCTGAAGCCACTGTCTCCGTGTACCCATGCACCACTACTTCTTTCCGGACAGGTAGGCCCTTGAGTAGAAGACGGTCTACCCTGGCACGTTTGGCTTTAGATCTCACACTGCTTCCACCCTGCTGACTCATAGACGTGCTAGCACCCTGCTGGCTCAGCTGCTGCCTCAAGGGCTGCCACCCTCATCCCCTGATGATGATGATGATGATGATGAATCCCCCTCTTCACCATCAGGCAATCAGAATAATTCCCTGGATCAACGACCCCTCTCTAGTAGCTATAGCCTGTAATATTATTACGCTCCAGAAATACATCCAAGCCCCTCTTGAATTCCTTTATTGTGCTCACCATCACCACCTCCTCAGGCAGAGAGTTTACTGCTCTTACCGTAAAGAATCCTCTTCTATGTTTGTGTACAAACCTTCTTTCCTCCAGACGCAGAGGATGTCCCCTCGTCACAGTCACAGTCCTGGGGATAAATAGATGATGGGATAGATCTCTGTACTGACCCCTGATATATTTATACATAGTAATTAGATCTCCCCTCAGTCGTCTTTTTTCGAAAGTGAATAACCCTAATTTTGATAATCTTTCAGGGTACTGTAGTTGCCCCATTCCAGTTATTACTTTAATTGCCCTCCTCTGGACCCTCTCCAGCTCTCCTATGTCTGCCTTGTTTACAGGAGCCCAGAACTGTACACAGTACTCCATGTGTGGGCTGACTAGCGATTTGTAAAGTGATAGGACTATGTTCTTATCACGGGCATCTATGCCCCTTTTGATGCAACCCATTATCTTATTGGCCTTGGCAGTAGCTGCCTGACACTGGTTTTTGCAGCTTAATTTGCTGTTTATTAAAACTCCTAGATCCTTTTCCATGTCAGTGTTACCAAGTGTTTTACCATTTAGTATGTACGGGTGACTTGCATTATTCCTTTCCATGTGCATAACCTTACATTTGTCAGTGTTAAACCTCATCTGCCACTTATCTACCCAAGCCTCCAATCTATCCAGATCCCTCTGTAGTAGTATGCTGTCCTCTTCAGTGTTAATTACTTTACACAGTTTAGTGTCATCTGTGAAAATTGATACTTTACTATGCAAGCCTTCTACAAGATCATTAATAAATATATTGAAGAGAATAGGGCCCAATACTGAACCCTGGGGTACCCCACTAATGACAGTGACCCAATCTGAGTGTGTACCGTTAATAACCACCCTCTGTTTTCTATAATTGAGCCAGTTACTTACCTACATACAGACGTTTCCAGTCTGAGCATTCTCATTTTATATACTAACCTATTATGTGGTACAGTGTCAAATGCTTTGGAGAAGTCCAAATATACGACATCCATTGATTCGCCGCTGTCAAGTCTAGAACTTACCTCTTCATAGAAAGTGATTAAATTAGTTTGGCATGACCGATCCCTCACGAAGCCATGCTGATATGGCGTTATTTGCTTATTTCTGTTGAGATGCTCTAAGAAAGCATCTCCTAGAAAACCTTCAAACAGTTTACCCACAACAGATGTTAAACTTACCAGCCTATAGTTTCCAGGCTCTGTTTTTGGACCCTTTTTGAATATTGGCACCACATTTGCCATGCGCCAATCCTGTGGGACATTCCCTGTCAGTATAGAGTCCGCAAATATCAGAAATAAGGGTCTGGCTGTGACATTACTTAATTCCCTTAGGATACGGGGGTGTATGACATCCGGTCCTGGCAATTTGTCTATTTTAATCTTTTTAAGTCGCTGTTGTACTCTCGGTCTCTAGTTTGGCCGCTTTTATTTGTTTTTTACATGTTCTATTTTTTTCCTCATAGTTTTTCAGTGCTTCCGTGCTACCCTCCTGTTTGATTGATTTATATGCTTTCTTTTTTGTTCGATCCAAATATGTTTTGGCCAAACTGAAGGTGCTCCAATTGCCCTGAAAGATGGTATATAACCGTCTCCAATAAAAAAAAAAATTGATTGGAAACATGTCGATACAGAAAGGACACTGATTTTGGCCTAAATTCGTTATCACTCAGATACTTTTGTGTGCTGGCCTGTGTATTGGTGTGCTGATAACCTATATGCTGGTTTCATTAAATTGAACAAGTCCCCCAAAAAAATAAATTCTAACCATGTGAATATAGAATAAACACAAATGGATGATTGAGGCCTGACAATCAAATTCCCTCTAACACTCACAGTTAAATTGCTGCCCTAGGCTGTGTATTGTTGTAGTAATCATGTTTTTGGGCTGGTTGAATTAAATTTAACAGTCCCCAAAAAATTACATTCCAACCGTGTGGAAATGGAATTCGCAGACACAGATGATTGAGGCCTGATGCTTAAATTCACTCACAGGTAGATTGCTACACTACCCTGTGTTTTGCTGTAGTAATGACATATGTATGCTAGTTTCATTAAATTGAACAAGTCCCAAAATAAATTAAATCCTAACTGTGTAGATACAGAATAAATGGAAATGGACGATTGAGGCCTGATGATCAAATTCACATTAAGACTCACAGATAAATTGCTGCCCTAGGCTGTGTATTGATGTAGTAATCATGTATATATGATGGTTTCATTAAATTGAACAATTCCCCCAAAAATTTAATTGTAACAGTGTGTATTTATAGAATAAATGGAGCTGGACAATAGAGGCCTGATGCTCAAATGCATGTTAACACTCACAGATAAATTGTTACCCTATCCCCCACCCAAAAAAAAATGGATTTCTGGGATAATGAGGGGAAAAATAAAATGATGCCCTTGCAGGTAGCTGTTTTTTTAGGTTTGCAGAAGCTGTAGTTCTTCTATGAGGCACAAAGCAACAGCTCCTCACTTCTTCCTCCCTGGCTGACAGCTTCCCTGTTTGTTCATATTCTACACATATAACTCTTCTTTCTCTTTGTCATTTTAGCCTTTCCCTTCACTGTCCCTGGCAGTAGAATACAAGCTTGATTGATTTCTGTCTGTCCCTGATTGTTTTTTCACTCTCCCTGACTCCCTAAGATCGTTTTTCTAGCAGACATTGTAAGACCCAACCACCCTTATTCACAGCCCAGCACAGGATGGCATTCTGCTCGTTCTGCTAGGGCATCTCCCTGCCTGCTGCAGCATTGATTGGTTCATCCAGGCTGTTTGTCAGCCTGGGAGCAAATAAGAGCACCCCCTTCTCCCCACTTCCCCTCAGGGACATGTGAGAACACTTCTTCGTCCTCCCCAGTTTTTTTTTTTCCCACCAACATGTGCACTAAAATGGAGCTAGGTGTCATTTTAGTGGATTAGTCTGAAACAAACCTGGTTTGTCTGCCTTCTGAAAAACAGCAAAGTTCGGACTGAACTGAAGCCAGTTCAGTCCGAACTGGTTTGTTCATCCTTGGGATAAAGCAATGCACTCCCCCATTTTAATGGTGCACAGATAAAATTCCACTGGGAGTTAGAAAAAACATTCAGATCAAGCACTCAATAGATAAAAGTTGCTGAGATTTTTATTTGCAATCCAAAATCATATACTGTAGGCAACATTTTGGTTGTACATTAACCTATATCAAACTTGGATTGCTGTAGAATTACTATGTGTGCAGCACTGGGTAATGTGCTGGGTAATGTGGCAGCTACCATGGGAGAGGGGCGAAAGTGATCAATAGTGTAGAGCAAAGCCGGTTCTGACTGCTCTGCCTGAACCCAATATGTTCCTAAACTTTGTTCATAATATGTGTTCTGTACAGTATTATAATGTATGGGCTCAGCTGAGGCAATCTTCTTATGGCCACCAGTAACGTGAGACTTGTTTAGTCTTGTGCCTGGGCTGTTATAGTTAGTTTCTGCGCATACATTAATGTTTCAAAATCCAAATCCGAACTTGAATGCGCCACGATAATGAATGAACTCGAGTTCTGATTCGAATTTTGAAACATTAATGTATGGGCGGAAACTAATTGTAATGGCTTATCCTTAAGACTGAACAAGTCCTGCATTACTGGTGGCGATAATAAGATTGCCTCAGCAGAGTGCATACATTGTTATGCTGTACGAAGCGCATATTATGAACGAAGTTTAGGAACATATCGGGTTTGGACAGAGCAGTCCAAACCGGCTTTGCGCAACACTAGTAATCAATGTACTGTACAGCAAATCTCATCTTTTGAGCACCAGATCCTTTTGTCTATGAAATGACTATAGTGTTTATATATTTATCCAGATTTTGCTGATGCTCTCACATTTACCATGTTGGAAATATGTTGAAAAAAAAATTTAAATCTGTGTAAATATATTTTTCAAAATCAAATTTTACCAGCAAAAACTTCCAGAAACTTAGGAATAGTGCCACCTGGTTAGTAAATCAATTTCATAAGACAAATTAGAAAATGTGGGAACGCAACCTAACCTCCGGAGTACAAAGATTTTCCAACACCACTACCAGGCAAAGGGAAGCTACTGGATTTACTTGTCTCATTAGGAGTATCTTAACCTTTCCATCAAAGGAAGACGCCCTTGAAAGAAATCACCTTTTATATGGGGATTTAGATGATTATTCCAGCTGTTGCCGCAGACCTGTTTATTTGTCTAACACATGTTTTGAAAGAAGGGAGACCTGTCCTACAATGTCATTGTAACTGAGACATAGACATGCTTTAAATTGCTCATATCCAGGAAACCTGTTATAGAAGGAACAGTGAAGGATTTATATGCATTTTCTACCAAAAGACTTTCCCACATGGATATTTGTCTTCCTTTTTCTCATATGGTGTAAAGGGAACAGGGGCCCTAAGGCCAGCACTGTTTAACCATTAATGAAATAAATAAAATCTTAGGCTGGGTTCACACCAGCATTCTTAATTTACTCTGTTAGAAGAGCAGAACAAGAAAAATAATGAAGTGGTGCATTCAACACATAGCTGAACGGATCTGAACAGATCCCATTGGCTAAAACTGATAACAACATAGTCTGCAGATTATTTTTCAGTTCAGCCAGATGAATTTTGGGGTTTATGCCCAGTATTAATGCCAGACAATGCTATGCTATAAAGGGGATCAGTTGGTTCATTAGTCATCCTTTAGCCTTTATATAAAAAGATTTCTCTTCCAATAATATGTTTTTACTTTTCTGGGTGTTCCCTTTACATCTCCCCACCATTCTCGCCCACCACATGTCATACAATGGTGAGACCACCGATAATACATTGATTAGTCAGATGATGACATTGATGGTCTATCCTATATTTTAACCATCAAAGTGTGATCCTATCCTACAGGTGCTTCACTTCAATTATTGACTGTTGCACATTATTTTTTCAGAAATATCATAAGCCATCACAGTAATATTGTTATGCCAACGAGCCTACCACTATGTCCTTCAACTGCAAAGATAAAACTAATCTAACACAATAAGGCTCCTTTCACACCTGCATTCAGGTGTCCGCTCGTGCGCTCCGTTTGAAGGGGCTCACGAGCGGTCCTGAACGCAGCCGTCTGGCCGCAATGCATTCTCAATGGAGGTGGATCCACTGAGAATGCATCCGCCTGCCAGCGCTCAGCCTCCGCTCCGCTCAGTGAGCGGACACCTGAACGCTGCTTGCAGCGTTCGGGTGTCCGCCTGGCCGTGCGGAGGCGAGCGGATCCGTCCAGACTTACAATGTAAGTCAATGGGGACGGATCCGCTTGAAGATGACACCATATGGCTCAATCTTCAAGCGGATCCGTTCCCCATTGACTTACAATGTAAAGTCTGAACGGATCCGCTCAGGCTACTTTCATACTTCGAAAATTTTCTACGTTTTAATGCAGACGGATCCGTTCTGAACGGATGCGAACGTCTGCATTAAAGGAGCGGATCCGTCTGATGAAACATCAGACGGATCCGCTCCGAACGCTAGTGTGAAAGTAGCCTAATCTGGTGCTTCAATTAAGAAGACTGGATTAGAGTCAGACCGAAGGCCACAGTGTTGGAGGTAGAGAAAAAATCTGCCCCCTCGCTGATCAGAAATGTTATCTCACACTGTTAATATAACTAGAAACTTTTTGTAATAGCCTTTCTTGAAAACTACAAACGTGTTATGACGAGGACACTCGGTGATTCTTTAATGTTTTATCTCTTTTCATTTCTGTTGATAGAAGCAGGTTTGATTGCCAGGGAAATCTAAGGATGGAGCTTTGCATGGAGAGTTTAATCTCTTTTAAATGTCAAATAAAGTACTTACCAAGTAATTAAAAGTTACAAATCCGACAACAATTTGTAAAGGGTTTGTGTGTGGATGACAAAATAAACAGCAATGTTGCTTTCCATGACCCCGCTCTTTTGAAGTTCTTAATGCACCTGCGAGGAGAGAGAGTCTTGTAAACTACTCCTAAGCTTGTCCTCTTTCTGACCTCTGAAAGGTTTTGCTGTCTGGTATTTAGCAAGCAAACAAAGCTAAAGAGATACAGTAAATGTGTCATGTATGCAAAAAACATCCACCACAAGATGTGCCCTCCATCAAGAAATCTTCATTCCTTTTGATCCTTCAAAGCTGATCATACAGTAGACTGACTAAGGGTACGACCACACTGCATGGTCGTGATGCAGTCATGATGCAGTTTGGAACCACAGTATCTCATTTTCAAATAGAGTTGTGTAGCCACTTGCCTAATTTACTTTACCACAGGTGTTATTATTTTATGTTAATTTAGAAAGCTAAAGAACCAGGAAAATTCATTAATTCAAACAAAAGTGGCAGACAAAAAATGCATACTAAACATATGACTATGCGTGCAGTAATCGACCGCATGCATTTCCTAACCGCATCATGACCATGCCGTGTGGTTGTACCCTTAAAGAAAAAAAAGAGATACAGATGTTTGTGTGCGCGCGCCTTGGGCAACTTATATCAAAATAGTGAAAATGTAATCTTTTTCCAATACCAACCATTTAGGATCTATAGTTTCATACGCAAAAGGAAAATATTTTAGTTTTAAAGGGAATCTGTCACCTGGATTTTGGGTATAGAGCTGAGGACATGGGTTGCTAGATGGCCGCTAGCACATCCGCAATACCCAGTCCCCATAGCTCTGTGTGCTTTTATTGTGTAAAAAAAAAAAAGATTTGATACATATGCAAATTAACCTGAGAGGAGTCCTGTATATCAGATGAGTCAGGGACAGGACTCCTCTCAGGTTAATTTGCATATGTATCAAATCAGTTTTTTTACACAATAAAAGCACGCAGAGCTATGGGGACTGGGTATTGCAGATGTGCTAGCGGCCATCTAGCAACCCATGTCCTCGGCTCTATACACAAAATCCTGGTGACAGGTTCCCTTTAAATTCAGTCTCTAGCAAAAGAAAAAAGGTAAAGAAAGATGTAAAACATTGTATTATTTTATACAATACTCTATGAGTTAAACAAAGCAGCAGCACATATCTCTTTCTTCTCCAGATCTTGAGCCTAAACTAACTGATACTGTTATAAACTCTGTAGCAGGCTGCTTGAGGAGTACTTCAAGTAGAGGGCTTTGCAGCCTGTGGATATACTGTAAGCAATAAATATTTCTATTCAGTCACAGAAAGCTGAGATCTTGAAGAAGGTAAGGAACTGAAACACAAAGTCTGGCATTTCTTATGCCAGTTGCTAATGCTTCCAAAAAACTGGCAAGTACCAACTTGTGCAACTTTTTTTACACTAGAAAACTAGTGTAAAAATAAATTTCAGCCAAGCGTATGCAAACACTGCATAACTTTTCAATATGCAACGATTTAGCTTTTTGAAAATAAGTCTGCATGCAGAGAAGTTATAATTTTCCATTTCTGTGTTTTATTTGTGGCATATTTGTTTTGAACGTACTGCATGCCCATGGTGTATTGTAAAAAAACAAAACACAACACAGCAATTCACATTGCTTTTTGAAAAGTGTTTAAAAACACTCTAAAAATTGTGTGTGGGATGGAGTGCACAAGGAATCACAGATTTTATCGCAATTATTTTATCCAAAACCAGAATTGGATTACAAATTGAAGGGAAGGTTATTTATAAGGGAAAGACTGATTCTTTTCCTGTTTTGCATTGACAATTTTTTTGGGCTAAAATAAATAAATAAATAAACTAGATCAAAAACTGCCACAAGACTGCATGTATCAATCCAACCAAAAATGCAGTTGATCAAAGTTCATGCTGCACCCAAATTCCCTAAAAATACTCTGTCTAATTAAAGGGGTTTTCCGGTCCTTTCATATTGATGGCCTATACTCAGAATAGGCCAGCAATATCTAATTGGCAGAAATTCCAACAACCCGCATCCCCAATGATCAGTTGTTTCTGAGTAACTCCAGCGCTGAAACCATGTGCACATCTGCTTCCATTGGTTGGTGATGGAGCTGATTACTGTACCAAATGTCCTGTTCACTTTAGTAGGACCAGCTTGATCCACTAAACAATGGACAGAGCTATAATTCTGGCATCACCTTCCAGGGCTGAAAGTTCTACAGAACAGCTGATTGGTGGAGATGTGGATAGGCCATAAATATGCACTAGAAGGACCAGAAAACCCCTTTAAATAAAAAGCCTACAGTCATACATTTATTCAGCAATACAGTCCATTCCATTCCTTTTGTTTCTGCAAACTACAAAACAGCAGTATAAATAATAATAGATTTATTATACTGACCTTTTGCATAATGGAATAGCTAACTACAACTTATAGGTTTCCTCTAATAGCCTCATTAGGGATATGTTCAGTATGAAATAAATAAAAATCTGAAGATAATAATACATAAATAAATTCCTGAATACAATATTATTATTAGTATTGACATTATTATAAATATTATCATATTTTGTTTGAAAATACATTTTCCATTCTCTGTCAAATCTCTGGACTTTAGAAATGACTCTATAGAAAGTTATTAATACTGTGACACGGGTGCCATATAAAACATGTCATAGATAATACATTTAGTGCTGGCAAAAAAATGCATGTGCCAAAATATTTCACATGCTGCTGCTTTAAATCGGTCTTGTACATAAGCTAAAAGTAAATGCTTTTTCTGAATTTCGGGGGAACTAGGTCCAGCAATACTTTATATCATGTAACAGGAAGAGGAAATGCCACGCATTTTATCAGTCTCTGCACAAGCCAAACATAAATGCCACCCCTAAAAATATAGCTTGGAACAGGGGACATTGCAATACACTAACACTAACAAAGTTGCCTCCTCCTTAGTTTATTTTTGAACGAGGACAGCGTGCAAAAGTAATTTGAGAATAGTGGGGAAGTCAGAGCTGTACTTTCATGTCGCCGCACTAACATGTTGTTGATCGACTACAGGATTATGTGAGCTGGTTTGTGGAGCTATCGGCATAGCATATATCCTGGGTGTTTTACAGCCCATATTACTGTGACAGTAATTACAGCAACGCTATCCACATATCAAATAGCTCTCATACTTTCAGATTGTGTTCATCTTTGTATTTGTTTGTCCCCTGCAGGGAGCTCAGTGTCAGCTCAGATTCATACATAGAAATCTTTCTTGAGAATTGTTAAAGCTGGGTTAATTGAAACATCTGCAAATGCAGTGGCATTAAGTTCTGCATAAAGTGGAATTTAAGCTTACAAATTCATCATATTATTATGTAAAACAGAATAACAATATTCTTGTGTTATCATGGGTCACGGTAAAATCACAGCACTGATGTGACTCGTGCACATTCTCATTGTAATCCTATGGAGATAAAAATTGCAAGGATTGCTACACGGTCTAAATTTTTACAATTAAAAAGTCTTCCAAAACTTTATCACTACATAGGGAAAGATTTAAACTGCAAGATGTTTGCACTATCCCTCCCACAATTCTTTGTACAGTCGTCATGGAGCCAAACTTCCATCAGAATGGAGTATTTTTTAAAACTCAATATTCATCGAAAACATATTTATTTAGAATTTGTGGCTGTTTTTCCTTTTTATTTCGGCAGCACTGTACCGTTGCAAATTAATTTCAAAACGTTGTAATTTTGCAGCAGTCAGCACAGAGAGATAAAACTCCTGTATGGATTAGAAATCTATTTTCACTTAACTGCTGCTCTAAGGGGTGGATGTTATCGACTGCTAGTATAATAGTAGGTGTAGAAGTCCTGCATGCATTACTTTTTTGCCATCTAAAATAATGATCTCAGATGGAAATGGCTCAAACGGATGCCAAATGTGTATAATTGATGCACAGGATCCGTTTTTTTCTTTCTTTATTTTTCTGTTCTTCTGATGGATCAGAATAACATAAAAATATCAGTGATGTGAAATTCCCCTAACTCTAACATGTAATATTATTACACTCCAGAAATGCATCCAGGCCCCTCTTGAACTCTTTCAGTGAGCTCACCATGACCATCTTCTCCGGCAGACAGTTCCATAGTCTTACTGCTCTAACCGTAAAAAATCCTCTTCTTCTTTCCTCTAGACACAGAGGGTGTCCCCTCATCACAGTCACAGTCCTGGGTATAAATAAATCATGGGAGCAATCTCTGTATAGTTTGCTATGTTGTTTTGCATTTAGATTTATGTAATTTTATAAAAATGTTGATTCATTTTTTTCTGTATACCCACATTCTAACAGTCATAACTTTTTATATTCTGTTTTATCTTTTTTTAACATCCTCTCTATCTGTTTGGCTGTCTATCTAATCTACCTATTCAATACATACTAATTGACAAAAATACATAATGCACCCAGAAATAAATTTTGGATTGCTGCAAAATTCGGCATGTAGTTATGTCTCAGGCAGATATGTAAATGATTACCAGTGTTGTCTGATTATACTGTCTCCGCCAGTTCTGTGAGAAGGTCTGACAGATGTTCTTCTCTACCTCTTGTATGACGTTCTTTGTTTTGGTTTCACTTTGTCATCTCCTTTCCTTCTGCCAGGTGTCACTTATTTAGACTAATCGTCTTCCTTTATATTCCCTCCCATACTGCCTCACTTTGCGGTTTATACTACTTCCTGGATGAAGTGTTTACTGCTGGAGGCTGCTGCTGCTGCTGTTTGCTCAGATAAGTATTTTCCTTTATTGTGTTTCCTTGCTGGCTTTATTCTAGGTGACCCTGACTCCATCCGTAATAAGTGCAGGGAGCCGGTGGTCGTGTCCCCTCACTATTATAGGGTTTTCAGGTGTCACACAGTCTTAGGTACGTGGGCATGCAATCGTCTACCATTGAGACCCTAGCATGTGCATAGCAGTCAGGGAGAGCTCTTAGGGTTTTAAAGGGCTCACCTATATGCTCCTTAGTTTGGTATCAAGCCAGTCGGTCGTTTATTTATAAGTTCCAGCTATCTGCAAATTCATCCGTGACATATACACTGGGTCTTTTCTAGTGATGAGCGAGCATGCTTGGTTGAATACCGGTTCTGCTCGAGCATCGCTATGCTCGACACATGGCGGTACTCTGCTGAGTACCGCATGTGCTCGAGCGCCATGCTCAAGTCTCCTTCCCGCACGTTTCGCGGCTGCTAAGCAGCCAATAAACATACAGGTAAGTACTGCCATCACTGTAATGCCAGTAACCATGTTGGCTGCTGGCATTAGAGTGATTGGCTGGCCGGAACGTGTCATCAGGTGCTATATAGCACCCGATGACATGTGCTCGGATCAGTCATAGTCAGGGAAAGCAGAGGGTAGGAAGGGAAAGGCAGTGTAGGGAGTGAAATTCTCAGTTATTATTTGAAGAAAGCCTTCAAAGCCCCAAAAGTATTTTTAAGGACTACTGTGTGTGTGTGTGTGTGTGTGTGTTTTAGAGGAGCAATAGATGTTTACCTGCACTAAATTGATCAGTCTCAGGGACATCCGTGCTGAGGAAGGGACAGATGCAGGGAGAGAAATTTGCTGTTTTTGCTACCAAAAGCTTTTCAAAGACCCCAAAGTCCTTTTAAGGACTACTGTGTGTGTGTTTGAAAGCAGCAAGATATTTTACTTTAATACCTATTAGTGACATATACTGTATATCATCCGCAGACTGTGTCTTTTTGCGTAAATTCAAATAATCAGCGCCACATTTATGGTCTATAGTGTGCGTTTAATACACATCCGTTACATATACAGTACTCCATCCGAAAACAGTTTCTTTAGCATAAATTCCAATAACCCGGGCCTAATCTAGTGTCCATAGTGTGTTGTTTTCTGTGACATACAGGGAGTGCAGAATTATTAGGCAAGTTGTATTTTTGAGGATTAATTTTATTATTGAACAACAACCATGTTCTCAATGAACCCAAAAAACTCATTAATATCAAAGCTGAATATTTTTGGAAGTAGTTTTTAGTTTGTTTTTAGTTTTAGCTATTTTAGGGGGATATCTGTGTGTGCAGGTGACTATTACTGTGCATAATTATTAGGCAACTTAACAAAAAACAAATATATACCCATTTCAATTATATATTTTTACCAGTGAAACCAATATAACATCTCAACATTCACAAATATACATTTCTGACATTCAAAAACAAAACAAAAACAAATCAGTGACCAATATAGCCACCTTTCTTTGCAAGGACACTCAAAAGCCTGCCATCCATGGATTCTGTCAGTGTTTTGATCTGTTCACCATCAACATTGCGTGCAGCAGCAACCACAGCCTCCCAGACACTGTTCAGAGAGGTGTACTGTTTTCCCTCCTTGTAAATCTCACATTTGATGATGGACCACAGGTTCTCAATGGGGTTCAGATCAGGTGAACAAGGAGGCCATGTCATTAGATTTTCTTCTTTTATACCCTTTCTTGCCAGCCACGCTGTGGAGTACTTGGACGCGTGTGATGGGGCATTGTCCTGCATGAAAATCATGTTTTTCTTGAAGGATGCAGACTTCTTCCTGTACCACTGCTTGAAGAAGGTGTCTTCCAGAAGCTGGCAGTAGGACTGGGAGTTGAGCTTGACTCCATCCTCAACCCGAAAAGGCCCCACAAGCTCATCTTTGATGATACCAGCCCAAACCAGTACTCCACCTCCACCTTGCTGGCGTCTGAGTCGGACTGGAGCTCTCTGCCCTTTACCAATCCAGCCACGGGCCCATCCATCTGGCCCATCAAGACTCACTCTCATTTCATCAGTCCATAAAACCTTAGAAAAATCAGTCTTGACATTTCAGCTTGTGTGTCTTGTTCAGTGGTGGTCGTCTTTCAGCCTTTCTTACCTTGGCCATGTCTCTGAGTATTGCACACCTTGTGCTTTTGGGCACTCCAGTGATGTTGTAGCTCTGAAATATGGCCAAACTGGTGGCAAGTGGCATCTTGGCAGCTGCACGCTTGACTTTTCTCAGTTCATGGGCAGTTATTTTGCGCCTTGGTTTTTCCACACGCTTCTTGCGACCCTGTTGACTATTTTGAATGAAACGCTTGATTGTTCGATGATCACGCTTCAGAAGCTTTGCAATTTTAAGAGTGCTGCATCCCTCTGCAAGATATCTCACTATTTTTGACTTTTCTGAGCCTGTCAAGTCCTTCTTTTGGCCCATTTTGCCAAAGGAAAGGAAGTTGCCTAATAATTATGCACACCTAATATAGGGTGTTGATGTCATTAGACCACACCCCTTATTATTACAGAGATGCACATCACCTAATATGCCTAATTGGTAGTAGGCTTTCGAGCCTATACAGCTTGGAGTAAGACAACATGCATAAAGAGGATGATGTGGTCAAAATACTCATTTGCCTAATAATTCTGCACGCAGTGTATACAGTACGCCATCTGAAAACTGTTTCTTTAGGGCAAATTCCAAAAATCTGGGCCTAATCTAGTGTCCATAGTGTGTGGCTTTCTGTGACATATATAGTACGCCATCCGAAAACTGTTTCTTTAGCGTAAATTTAAATAATCAGGGGCCAGTTCTCATCTACTGTCTCTGTAGTGTGTGCGTGTAATACACATCCGTGACATATACAGTACGCCATCCGAAAACTGTTTCTTTAGGTCAAATTTATCTAATCAGGGCCTAATATAGTGTTCATATTCTGTGGGTGTCTGTGACATATACTGTCCTGCATCCGAAAACTGAGTTTGTATGGCAAATTACAATAATCTGGGCCTAATATAGTGTCCATAGTGTGTGGCTTTCTGTGACATATACAGTACGCCTTCCGAAAACTGTTTGTTTAGGGCAAATTTAACTAATCTGGGCCTAATCTAGTGTCCATAGTGTGTGGCTTTCTGTGACATATACAGTACGCCATCTTAAAACTGCTTCTCTAGGGCAAAGTTAACTAATCTTGGCCAAATATAGTGTCCATATTCTGTGGATTTCTGTGACATATACTGTCCTGCATCCGAAAACTAGTCTCTAGTGACAAAATCATTAATACAGTCCTGATCAAAAGTTTAAGACCACTTGAAAAATGGCAAAAAATCATATTTTACATTGTTGGATCTTAACAAGGTTCCAAGTAGAGCTTCAACATGCAACAAAAAGAAAGGAGAGTGAGACAAAACATTTTTTGAGCATTCAATTAATTGAAAATAACGATTAAACTGAAACAGGCTGTTTTTCAGCTGATCCAAATTTTAGGACCACATGCCTTTTAAAAGGCCAAATCTGTGCAAAGATGTGGATTCATTGTCATTTTCTGTCAGGTAGTCACACGTTGTGATAGCAAAGGCAAAAAAAACTCTCTCTTTTTGAACGTGATCGGGTTGTTGAACTGCATAAGCAGGGTCTCTCACAGCGCGCCATCGCTGCTGAGGTGGGACGCAGTAAGACAGTCATTTGGAATTTCTTAAATGATCCTGAGGGTTATGGAACAAAAAAGTCAAGTGGAAGACCCAAAAAAATTTCATCAGCACTGAGCCGGAGGATCCAATTGTCTGTCCGTCAAGACACTGGACGATCCTCGACCCAAATTAAGGCCCTTACTGGTGCTGACTGCAGCCCCATAACCATCAAACGGCATCTGAGACTGAAGGGCTTCAAAAACAAAAAACGTCTTCAAAGACCTCATCTCCTTGAATGCCACAGAACTGCTCGTTTGGACTTTGCAAGAGAGCACCAAACATGGGACATTCAAAGGTGGAAGAAAGTTTTATTTTCTGATGATAACAAATTTAACCTTGATGGTCCTGATGGTTTCCAACGTTACTGGCATGACAAGCAGATCCCACCTGAGATGTTTTCTACGTGCCACAGTGGAGGGGGCGCCATAATGGTCTGGGGTGATTTTTCCTTCAGTGGAACAATGGAGCTTCAGGAAGTGCAGGGGCGTAAAACGGCCGCTGGCTATTTCCAGATGTTGCAGAGAGCATTCCTTATAACTGAGGGCCCTCGTCTGTGCTGTAACGACTGGGTTTTTCAACAGGACAACGCTACAGTACACAATGCCTGCATGACAAGGGACTTCTTCCAGGAGAATAACATCACTCTTTTGGCCCATCCTGCGTGTTCCCCTGATCTAAGTCCAATTGAGAACCTTTGGGGATGCATGGAAAGTTCCAGACAGTAGATGGCCTTCGTGCGGCCGTCTTTACCACTTGGATAAATGTTCCCACTCACCTCATGGAAACGCTTGCATCAAGCTTGCCAAAACAAATTTTTGAAGTGATAAACAATAACAGCGGAGCTACTCATTACTGAGTTCATGTTTGGAAGTTGGATTTCTGTTTTGGGGGGGTTTAGTTTTTTTTTGGAGGTGTGGTCCTAAACTTTTGATCAGCTGAAAAACAGCCTGTTTCAGTTTATTTGTTGTTTTCATTAAATTGAATGCTCAAAAAATGTTTTGTCTCACTCCCATTTCTTCTTGTTGCATGTTAAAGCTCTACTTGGAACCTTGTTAAGATCCAGCCATGCTAAATATGATTTTTTGCCATTTTTCAAGTGGTCTTAAACTTTTGATGAAGACTGTATGAAGAAGGCGAGCACTAAGAGACGGGGAAGTGGGCGTGATGCTGATGGTGCACACAGAGGCCGTGGCCCTGGGCGCAGTGAAACTGTGCCTGCTGACAATGCACCAGAAAAAAAAAAAACATCCACCGTACCCAGTTTCATGTCCAACTTAGCTGGGTGGTGCACGACAACACTGTCCAAGTCGGACCAGTGCGAACAGTGCGGTCGGTTGGATTGCTAATGCTTCCAGTTGGTTAAGCACCACCCTCTCTTCCACCAAGTCCAGTCTCTGTAGCCAAGAGTCTGGTCAACCGAATCCTCACTCTGATCATCCTTCCTCCCACCATGGAGAGGCTTGCCAAACGAGTGATCCCACACTCGGATATTCCGTGGAGCTCTTTCCAGCTCCACTATTATATTTAGCCCTCGCACCCTGCACGCTTGAAGAGTTACCTGAGATATTGTGCCCTGATTCCCAACCTCTTTAGCCTTCACAGTATTAAGAAGATGATGGTGGTGAACGGCAATCATTCGTTCACGAGGTGGATGATGATGAGACACAGTTGTCAATCACTGATTTTGTGGTTAGGTCAAGTCAGGAGGATAAGCAGAGTGAGGAAGTGGAAGAATAGGTGGTTGACGATGAGGTCACTGACCCAAAATGGGAAGATGAAAAGCTGAGCGAGGACAGCAGTACAGAGGGGGAGGGATCCGCAGCACCGCAACAGGTTGGAAGAGGCAGTGGGGTTGCAAAAGGGAGAAGTCGTCCCACTCCAAACAGGCGCGCAATAGTTACACCGAGCACCCTCATGCGTAAATCTACCTTGCCAAGGGGTATGTGTTCCGCAGTATGGTGCTTTTTTAGGGAAAGTGCAGATGACAAAAGAGTGGTAGTTTGCAATCTGTACCGTAACAAAATGAGCCAGGGCATGAACACTAGCAACCTCACCACCACCAGCATGATCCGCCACATGGCATCCAAGCACCCTAATAAGTGGGCCGAACTCCTGGGTCAACAATATGGGTCTGCGGGTCACACCACTGCCTTCTCTTCCCCTGTGTTACGCACTGCTGGCCAATCCCCCGTCGAAGACGCAGGCCCGGATGCCGTTGCCCTACACCTGGACCTTCGCATGAACCATCAGCAACAACATCCACTTCCCTGTCACAGTGCAGCATCCAAATGTCCATAACACAGTCATTTGAACGCAAGCACAAATAAACACAGGCCATAGCACTAAATGCACAACTTTCAAAATTACTGGCCCTTGAAATGTAGCCGTTTAGGCTTGTGGACACTGAGGCCTTCCGCAGCCTGATGCCGGCGGCCGTCCCTCGGTACGCAGTCCCCAGCCGCCACTATTTTTTCACGGTGTGCTGTGCCCGCCTTACACCAGCATGTGTCCCAGAACATCACCCGTGCCCTGACCAACGCAGTTACTGGGAAGGTCCACTTAACCACGGACACATAGACTAGTGCTGGTGGCCAGGGACGCTACATTTCCCTGACGGCACACTCGGTGAATGTTGTGGAGGTCGGGAGTGAGTGGTACCCTGGGATGGCACAGGTGCTACCCACGCCCAGGATTGCGGGCCCTACGTCCATCAGGGTCTCCGCCAGCAGCTATCTTACTGGCTCCAACTTCCACTTCTTCTCCTCCACCACCTCCTTCTCCACTTCCACCTCCAGCAGCAGTCAGCCATCAGTTGCTAGCTGGAAGCAGTGTAGCACTGCTGTGGGTAAGCATCAACAGGCCGTGCTGAAGCTGACCTGCTTAGGGGACAAACAGCACACCGCCGCAGAACTGTGGCAGGGTATAAGGGACCAAACCGAGCTGTGGCTCTTGCCACTCAACCTACAACCAGGCATGGTTGTGTCTTACAATGGGCGTAACTTGGTGAAGGCTTTGGAGCTCGGCATTCTGACACACATCCCATGCCTAGCCCACGTCTTAAACTTAGTGGTTCAGCGGTTTATTAAAACCTACCCCAAATTGTCAGAGCTACTAGTGAAGGCGAACCGCGTGTGTGTCCATTTCCGCTAGTCGTCCACAGCTTCAGCCGGTCTGTCAATGCTGCAGCAGCGCTTGCGGCTTCCAGCTCACCAACTGTTGAGCACGCGCTGGAACTCTACGTTCCACATGTTGGCCAAGCTTTGTGAGCAGCAGGGGGCAGTTATGGAATACCAGCTGCAACATGGTCATTGCCTTTCAAGTCAACTGCCACTATTCACAAGCGAGGAGTGGGCATTGATGTCAGACCTCTGTGAGGTTTTAAAAAACTTTGAATAATCTACACAGATGGTTAGAGCGATAACGCTATTATCAGCGTAACCATCCCACTGCTGTGTCTACTTAAACAATCGCTGCTCACAATTAAGGACGACGCTCTGAATGTGGCAGATGAGGAAATGGGGGAGGACATTACACAGGGTGATAGCCAGACCACCCACAGTTTGTCTTCTCAGCGCGAATTGGACCATGAAGAGGAGGAGGAGGAGACATTTGCCTCTGCTTCAGAGGGTAGTACCCATGGAACTTTACTTCCATTGGTTCAGCGTGGATGGGCAGAAATGGAGGAGGATGAGAAGATGGAGAGTCATTCCGATGTTGACATCGACGTCTTGCCTGTTGGTACTCTGGCACACATCGCTGACTCCATGTTAGGCTGCCTTTCTGCGACCCTCGCGTTATACGCATTTTAAATAACACGGATTACTGGGTGTTCACCCTTCTCGACCCCTGCTACAAAGAGAACTTCTCATCTCTTATTCCTGTGGTTGAGAGGATGAGGAAACGGTGCAATACCAGAAGGTACTTGTTGAGAGATTGCTCCAAAATGTTCCATCTGACAATGCGACCGGCAGAGTCTGTACTTCCTTAGGCAACCAAGGAAGGGAGACAAGGGGAACACACAGCATTTCCAACAAAGGCAGGGCAACACTCTCCAAGGCATGGGACACTTTCATGACACCCCACCAGCAACCTTACCCTGAAGCTCGGCCTAGTGGTACAAAGAGGGAAGTTTTGGAAGATGGTGAAGGAACACATAGAAGACCGTGTCAACATCCTCAATGATCCCTCAGTGCCTTACAACTACTGGGTGTCCAAGCTGGACACGTGGCACGAACTTGCGCTCTATGCTTTGGAGGTGCTGGCCTGCCCTTTGTCTGAGCGTGTATTTAGTGCTGCTGGTGGCATTATAACAGATAAGCGTATCCGCCTGTCATTTGAAAATGGATTGACCATGACTTCTCGACTCGACCAGAGGAATGCTGATGGTTGAATCTTCCTTTTCTGATCCTCCTCCTCCTCTTACGTCATATCAACATTCATTGCTTATTCATCACATATAATGCCCTCGCATATATGACCTTCGAATATAATTTTTTAGAGGGTCCGCTCACCAGCAGGAGGAGGAGAACTAAAGGATTCGGTCAGGGCCCCTCAACAGTATTACACAATGAAATGATATACAGTGATAGTATAGACAGTGTATAAAATGGATGGAACAGCTGCCGGCCCTGGTCTGAGAGAGCGATCTTTACTAGCCACAGGAATGGGGGCAGCATGAAAGGAAGGGGTCGCTAAAAAATTACTGTGGGATGGAGCCTCATTCAAAAATTTTCTGTGGGGCCCAGTCATTTCTAGCTACGCCACTGATGCAGCCCACAAAAGCAAGTTGGGTTTATCGATTCCAAAACCTTAATTAAATTGTGGGCCTGGTGATCACTTTAAGCCCTTTTAAGCTGCCACGGCAGCAGCATGGTGATAAAAATGAGTGGCGAGGTGACATGGTGTGGAGATGGCAGCATGAGGAGGCCACATAGTGGCACAATGACAGAGTCTGGATATAAGACTGAGGCCACAGATTGTTGAGAAAGATGCAGGCAGAAACAAATCTGTAGAGCTGTATGATGGTCACCTGCAGATTAATGCAGCCATCAAAATCAAGTTTGGTTCCACCTCAGCTCACCAGCAGGTCCACACCTAAAATCTTTTACTGGGTCAGATCAGCTGCAGGCCCGCAACTCGAATCTTTTACTGGGTCAGCTCACATGCAGGCCCTCGCATACAACTTTTTAGAGGGTCAGCTCAGCTGCAGGCCCTCGCATATAATGTTTTACAGGGTCAGCTCACCCGCAGACACTCGCATATAATGTTTTACAGGGTCAGCTAACCAGCAGGCCCGCACCTAAAATCTTTTACAGGGTCAGCTCACCTGCAGGCCTGCAACTCATGCTGCCTTGCTTTGAAGTAGTAGCCATAGCCGTTTATCAGGCTCCCTCTCCAAAATCGAACAACAAGCACAAGCTGCTCCCACATTTTTGTTGTCCAGCACCCAGACACAGGAGACACCTTCATTGCACACCCCTGTCACAGCCTGGATCATTTCCAGGCACTTAACAGAAGGACATTTGGTGTCACGGCGCCCATTACATGTCCTGCTATTGACAGACAGTCAGTGTTGCCGTTATTTGCAATGGTGTTATGAATGAGAAACCTGGACTGCTACAGACTGGAACTGTATTGTCTTTAGTGACAAATCCAGGATCTGTTTAGGATTCCATGACAGTCAGGTTTGACAATGGAGCCTTCATGTTGGGCGCTTTAATTCAGACTTTGCTGTGGAGCAACACACTGCCCGAAATGCTGGTGCGACAATCTGGGGAGCCATCATATACAACAGTGTGTCACTCCTAGTAGTAACATAATGAACACTAACAGCTCACTGATTGTACAGTACATCCGGTGGCCCCAAGTGTTGCCTTTCACGGCAGGGCTCCAACTGGCATTTTTCAGCAGGATAATGCTCACCCACACACAGCAAGGAAAAAACTGAAATATGTTTGTCAGATTGCAACAGTTCCTTGGCCTTCCCGGACGCCAGATTTATTGCCAGTCGAGCATTTATGGGACCAGCTAGGATGCCAGTTTTACAACCTATGAGTGTGCAGGATCTACAGGCTCAGCTGCACCATCTGTGAGCAAATGTTCTGCAGGATACCATAGAGAACCTGTATGCCTCCATGTCCAACTGTGTCTCATCTTGTATTCAAGCTGGAGGCAGCCAACAGGGTACTAAAGCCTCTTCTTGATTGTACAGTTTTTCCCATTAAACTCATTCTTTCTCTATAATATTGTAATCACTTACATATATCATCATTACATTCACACATAGAAAGTTTCATTTTATTCCAATAAATATTTATTGATCAAAATCATTTGTGCCCATCCAACAGGACTAGGTGACCTCTGACTAACTTTGCGTTTTACATAAATAGGTGGTGCAATACACCTTTGGGTTTGTACTCATGATTTTTTAAGAACCTAGCGTTCACTGTTACAGCTCTCTCTACATTGCCTTCTGATTAGACTGAATACAATTGTGTTGTCGGTACAGTACTTCTGCATCTGTGGCCAGACTTTACTTTTGCCCAGGCCCACACTGTATATGTTAATATATTGTTATGTATAAGCAGGGCTTTTTTTCTCAGAGAAAAGGTGGTGGAACTCACCCCCCCTCCCCTGGCCACGCCCTTACCCACCCCTAGGACCGCCCCCTAAAACCGCTCCTTCAGAGAACAGGGATGCAAGTAAAATTGCCAGTGACCGTCGTGACAGCCAGGCTGCCAGTGCCCGCGGCCCCGCCGCCCTAGTCCACACATGGGCAGCACAGCCTAGCCTGGCCCCTTCCTTCCCTCCCAGTATAAAATGCCCCTATACAGAGCCCCCATATAAAATACCCCTTCTTTTTAGCCTCTGTAGATGTCCCTATAGTGCCACCCAATAATGTGCCAGTAATAAGTGCCCCAATAGATGCCCCCAATCATGTACCAGTAAGATGTGCCCCCATATCATGTGCCAGCAAGATGTGCCCCCATAGATGCCCCCCAATCATGTGCCAGTAATAGGAGCCCCCCACCATCATGTGCCAGTAGCCTGAGTGCCCCCCTATCATGTGCCAGTAGCCCCCCTATCATGTGCCAGTAGCCCCCCTATCAAGTGCCAGTAGCCCCCCTATCAAGTGCCAGTAACCCCCCCTTATGTGCCAGTAGCCCCCCTTATGTGCCAGTAGCCCCCCTTATGTGCCAGTAGCCAGTAGCCCCCCTTATGTGCCAGCAGACCCCCTTATGTCTGTTCCAGCCCAGCAGCCCCCCTTATGTCTGTGCCAGCAGCCCCCCTTATGTGCCAGTAGCCAGTAGCCCCCCTTATGTGCCAGCAGCCCCCCCTTGTGTCTGTTCCAGCCCAGCAGCCCCCCTTATGTCTGTGCCAGCAGCCCCTCTTATGTGCCAGTAGCCAGTAGCCCCCTTATGTGCCAGCAGCCCCCCGTATGTCTGTTCCAGCCCAGCAGCCCCCCTCATGTCTGTGCCAGCAGCCCCCCTTATGGCTGTGCCAGAAGCCCCCCTTATGCGCAAGCAGCCCCCCTTATGTGCCAGTAGCCCCCTTATGTGCCAGCAGCCCCCCTTATGTCTGTGCCAGCCCAGCAGCCCCTCTTATGTGCCAGGATTGTCATTTTTACATATAAAAAATTATAATAATAAACTTATACTTACCTCCTCCAGGATGCGATGCAGGCCTCTTCCGGCCTGTGTCCCTCGCTGGCTCAGGCGGCGCGATGACGTCATTGCGCCGCCTGCACCGGCCTCTGATAGGCTGCCGGAACAGGGAGGGGACACACCTCTCCCTGCCTTGCCGCATTACAGACATTTGTATTGCCGTCCTGAGGACAGCGATACAGACGAGATGACTTTGGAGATGAGTGACTGCTTCCACAAAGGAAGCGCAGCGCTCATCTCCTGCTGTGCCCTGCCGGCGCCCCCCTTCTGACAGTGCCCCGGGCGGCTGCCCGGCCCTACAGTAACTAAAGCGGACGGGGCGAGTCGGCAGAAAATAGGTGGCGGAACGCCGTTCCGGGGCGTTCCGCCAGAAAAAAAGGCCTGTGTATAAGTGTGTGCATGTACTGTCACACACCGACAGTATATATGCAGGCATAGACTGCATGTGTCTATTTATTGAATGTGTTAATGTGTCTATGTATTGGATGTGTGCATGTGTTTATGTATTGGATGTGTGCATGTGTCTATGTATTGGATGTATTGGATGTGTGTCTTCAGTTGAATGTATTTTTTATTCTTTCTAGTTTATCTTTCTTTTGGGTAGGGAGGTTGAAAGGGGGTTAAACATTGCATGGAATATAATTTTTGTATGTATTTGTAAAATATAAAGTAAAAAAATATAATTGGGAACACTTCCATTGGCGTGAGGAGCACTGTGTTGCAACAAAAGGGATACTTTTAGTGAGATTTCAGCAGGTCCCCCACTACTTTCAACCGTTTTACTGTCAAAATTAAAAGGCAAAAGTAAAGTCCACACGGTATAATGTGATACGTTGCAGTATGAAAATCCAGTGTGTGGATGAGATTTCTAAAATCTCTCTCACTTGCATACAATGTAAAATACGGTAGATTTTTTACACACAAATCTGCTGAAGCAGATCTGCAGTATTTACAGTATGTCATGTGTGAACCCAACCTAAGGTATGAGCTTGCAGTAGATTGTGCTTGCAAGAGAAGTGCATGTGGTTTTAGTATCATTCAATGGTGCTAATCTGTGGCTACCTATCTGCAGTTCCTGTGAAGATCTAGCATCAAGAAGTGACATTATTTCTTGATGTGCATATTACCGTCAGTCTCACAAAGATAAATGTAGCAGCAACGCATGTGCCTGATATGCCGCTGATCAAGGACCCCGTTGTCATGATCTGTGTGGGTCCCAGCGATTGCACCTCTACAGATCTAATCTTATCCTGTGGATCGGTGAGAACTTGAAATAACTGGAATACCCTTTATGTGTAACTTTACTGTTCTGAGGATTGTAATTGAGAGTTTTAATCCTAAGGAGAAAAATTAGCTACGTATAGTGTTGATCGAGCACCAAAGTGCTAGTGTGCTTGGGTGCTCTGGCCGAACACATCGGTATGCTCGTGTGCTCTACCGAGCACCCGAGCACAATGGAAGTCAATAGGAGAACCCAAGGCACCCCCTGCTCGGAAGAGAAGAGGGTGTCTGGTTCACAAAAAAAGGTTAGAAATTTATGGAAACCCCATCAAAATGGTTTAAAAACAGCATTAAGAGGATAGATGGATGCATCTTGGACTCCTATTATCTACGACATACAATAGACAATCACACAAAAGCTATATGCCGAAAGCCATGTATGTGCAAGCCATCAATCTATCCATGAGAAAGATAACAGGCTTAGTCAGCATACCTAACAATGGCAGCCTTGTGTACTGAGACATTCCAAACCAGCTCTCATCTGACTGAGAGCCAGTAAGCCTCAAAGTTACTTCAGATCTGTTGTATAGCTTGGGTGGACCTGCACACCTAGATCAATATCATTAGGGAGACAAAATGTTTTCTGATTGTCCTAACATAATATTCAATAACCTTTCTATACAGTTTTGTCATGTAAAAACTAATTTGCATAAACATGGGCATATGGGAAAGACATGCAGAATCTGCCTTGCATGAAATATTTACGATCTACATGAGTCATGAACAGCGCCATCTATTGGTTTCATAGTCTTATGACAAGATTATTAGTGTAGCCTTTTGCATGGAAAATTTTTGATAAAAATTTGCGATTAGAATATTTGCGATCTACATGACTCATGAACAGCGCCATCTATTGGTTTCATAGTCTATTGGTTTCAGCAGTCTAACAGCCCAGGCTGGCTGTTTAACGCTTTACATGCCACGGGCAATGGTGCCTGCCGCATGTAAAGTTCTGACAGAGGGAGCAGACTCCCACTGGCTCCCATCAGCAGCCCGCAAATGCGATTGCGTGGTGCTGATGTGTTTAAAGGCAGGATGGGGTCTTATGAAGGCCCCAAGCCTGCCTTGAGTAGTTTCCAGCAATCTGTGCATTTTAAAATTAATCTGAATATTGTATGTTATAGTCCCCTTGTTGGACTATTAAGTGGTAAAAAAAAAAGTTAAAAAAAAACACCTTTATTAAATATAAAAAATTCCCCCAAAAAATACGCTTTTCAATGAAAAAAAAAATTGCTAAAAATAAAATATCCCCCATATGTTTGGTACTGCCGCGTCCATAATGACCCATACTACATAAATATTATGTAAAGTATCCCCTACTGTGAAAACTATGACAGAATTGCTAATTTATTATTAGTTGCCACCGAAAAAACTTAATAACAAGCGATCAAAAAACCTATTTACTCCAAAATGATACCAATGGAAAATACAAGTCGTCCCACAAAAATCAAGCCCTCACACAACTCCATAGAAAGAAGTTTAAAAAAGTTATTGGTCTTGGGATGCGGCAATGCAAACTTTTTTCCTTTAAAAAAAAGGGGTTTTATTGCAAAAAAGTAGTGAAACTTAAAAAAAATTATATGTATTTGTTATCACTGTAATCGTACTGACCAAGAGAATAAAAATATTATGTTATTTATACCAAAAAATTAACGCCGTAAAACTTATAACGTAAAAATGCAGTGGCAGTATTGCTGTTTATCCCATCTCCCTCCCAGAAAGAGTTAATAAAAGTTAATCAGAAAGATATGTGTACCTCAAAATGGTGCCATTAAAAACGAAAACTTTTCCTGCAAGAAAACAAGCCATCATACAGCTATATAGACGGAAAAATACAAAAATTATAGTTCTTGGAAGGCAAAGATGAAAAAAGGAAGAAAACGCTTGGTCAGTAAGACCCAAAACAGGCTGGTCACTAAGGAGTTAAAATAGGATTATTCCATGTAAACCTAAAATCTGCAGCTAGTGGATACTGGAGAGGTAATATTTAGCCAGCTCTATTTTTCTTACTTTTCAGGGTGTTTGTGTGAGATGTATAGGAAATATTCATGTTTGTTCAGATTTTTAAATGTGCATGAAAACCACGGCTGAATTTTTATGGACAAAGAAATGTCTGACAGATTTCTATGTTTTGGGCTATCCAGTTTCAGGAAATGTTTGGGTTTTGTTGAGAATTTGGATTTTTTTTTCTGTGTTTTGTTTAGGACTGACCATGAAAAATGCAAGCAAATTATACACAATGATTTTTACGGCGTTTATGCTAGTAGTCTAGCTCGTTTGTGGAGCTTGAGGAGTATCAAAGTACTAAGGAAAAAAGAAATTTATTGTGGCATGTTTTAGGAGTGTTCTGGAAGTGCTTGCTAAGAGTTTGGCCTGCATATTAGTCTTTGGAATACATCTCTGATATTTCTTCACATTAATTCTGATACAAAATATCCTACTTAATCCAGTTTATTGCCTAGAACAACACAGACATCCCCAGGAATGTTTCCAGTGAGAAAATGAAGGGGTCACAGAAAAGTTATTATAGTTACACACTTGTTCTAACCCTTTCAGGACCTAGCCATTTTCTATTCTTGCGTTTCCGCTTTTTAATTCAAACCTTCCCAGAGACGTACATTTTTTACTTTTCTGTTCACATTGCTACATGAAGACTTGTTTTTTTTGTGGGACAAGTTGTATTTTCTAATGGCACCATTTGATATTGCATACGGTGCAATGGGGAGCTGAAAAAAACATTCCAAATGTGGTGGAATTGGAAAAAATTTAAATCAGCTACAGTTTTATGAGTTTCCTTTCTTTTCTATGGTGTTCCTTATGTAGTAAAACTGACCTGTTCCCTTCATTCTCCAAGTCAATATGATTGTAGTGATACCATATTTGTATAGTTTTTCTTGTTTTTTTTAATACTGAATAAAAAATAATAAAAGCTTTGAAAAAAACGATTTTTACTTTTCCTTGCCATATTCTGACCCCCATAACTTTTTTTTATATTAGAGTCTATAGAGCTTTTTGAGGGTTTATTTTTTTTGTGAGGTAGTGAAGTGAAAAAAAGAACAGCTAATTGGAAATGTTATTTTATACCACTTACATACGGGATAAATACTTTTATATTTCAATAGTGTGGGAGTTTTTGGATGCAGCAATGCCTATCATCTTTATTTTACTTTCTATTTATTAATTTTTATTATGGCGAAAGGGGAGTGAGTGAATGTTTATATTTTTTTATTTCGAAAACATTTTTAAACTTATTTTTACACTTTTTATAGTCCGTAGGGGACTTGAACATGTGATCATTAGATCACTTCTCCCATAGACTGCATTTATTTAAGAATGCAGCCTATATGAGATTCAATATAGTCATATGGAGCACTGCCACCTGCAGGTCTCCATAGGAATATACCTGTGGTAGGCATTGTAGCCTCAAGCAGACTCCAGCCTACTACCTTGAAAGAGTATCCATTATTCCTGTAGTATAATAATCCACAGCACTCGCCAGTGTAGAAAATAAAGATGGTGGTTTATTTACAAAACAGCATGGTTAAAGCGGCTTGAGAAAGACCGGAGACGGTCAAAACGTCGCTTTAACCATGCTGTTTTGTGAATAAACCACCATCTTTATTTTCTACACTGGCGAGTGCTGCAGATTATTATACTACATTAAGACGTTGGGACCTCTGGCCAGGATCCCCACCTGCGTGCACCATCACCTATAAAGGTACCTTTAATGACTTTCCCAAAACTGGGATCAGTAGTACTGCCAAAACCCTATTTTTGTATAGATTACATTATTCCAAAATATCAAGCTTTTGGACAACCACCAGATTGTGAAAAACATAGATGTACCATACAACATACTAAAACTCCTGTAATCAGGTCTACTATTAACAACTAGGGATGAGCGAACCCGAACTGTATAGTTCGGGTTCGTACCGAATTTTGGGGTGTCCGTGACACGGACCCGAACCTGAACATTTTCATAAAAGTCTGGGTTCGAGTTCGGTGTTCGGCGCTTTCTTGGCGCTTTTTGAAAGGCTGCAAAGCAGCTAATCAACAAGCATCATACTACTTTCCCCAAGAGGCCATCACAGCCATGCCTACTATTGGCATGTCTGTGATTGGCCAGTGCAGCATGTGACCCAGCCTCTATATAAGCTTGGGTCACGTAGCGCTGCACGTCACTCTGCTGATACAAGTGTAGGGAGAGGTTGCAGCTGCAACGTTAGGGCGAGATTAGGCAGTGATTAACTCCTCCAAAAGACTTAATTCAGTGATCGATCTACAGCTGTGGATCATTGCACTGCTGCTATTCAATTGCTCACTGTTTTTAGGCTGCCCAGAGCGTTTTTCAGTCACTTTTTTCTGGGGTGATCGGCGGCCATTCTGTGGCTTGTGGTGCGCCAGCACAAGCTGCCACCAAGTACATTTAACCATCAATAGTGTGGTTATTTTTTGCTATATCCTACATCAGGGTCAAGCTTTCATCAAGTGCATTTAACCATCAATAGTGTGGTTATTTTTTGGCCATATACTACATCAGGGGCAAGCTGACCTTGTCACCCAAGTGCATTTAACCATCAATAGTGTGGTTATTTTTTGCTATATCCTACATCAGGGTCAAGCTTTCATCAAGTGCATTTAACCATCAATAGTGTGGTTATTTTTTGGCCATATACTACATCAGGGGCAAGCTGACCTTGTCACCCAAGTGCATTTAACCATCAATAGTGTGGTTATTTTTTGCTATATCCTACATCAGGGTCAAGCTTTCATCAAGTGCATTTAACCATCAATAGTGTGGTTATTTTTTGGCCATATACTACATCAGGGGCAAGCTGACCTTGTCACCCAAGTGCATTTAACCATCAATAGTGTGGTTATTTTTTGCTATATCCTACATCAGGGTCAAGCTTTCATCAAATGCATTTAACCATCAATAGTGTGGTTATTTTTTGGCCATATACTACATCAGGGGCAAGCTGACCTTGTCACCCAAGTGCATTTAACCATCAATAGTGTGGTTATTTTTTGCTATATCCTACATCAGGGTCAAGCTTTCATCAAGTGCATTTAACCATCAATAGTGTGGTTATTTTTTGGCCATATACTACATCAGGGGCAAGCTGACCTTGTCACCCAAGTGCATTTAACCATCAATAGTGTGGTTATTTTTTGCTATATCCTACATCAGGGTCAAGCTTTCATCAAGTGCATTTAACCATCAATAGTGTGGTTATTTCTTGGCCATATACTACATCAGGGGCAAGCTGACCTTGTCACCCAAGTGCATTTAACCATCAATAGTGTGGTTATTTTTTGCTATATCCTACATCAGGGTCAAGCTTTCATCAAGTGCATTTAACCATCAATAGTGTGGTTATTTTTTGGCCATATACTACATCAGGGGCAAGCTGACCTTGTCACCCAAGTGCATTTAACCATCAATAGTGTGGTTATTTTTTGCTATATCCTACATCAGGGTCAAGATTTCATCAAGTGCATTTAACCATCAATAGTGTGGTTATTTTTTGGCCATATACTACATCAGGGGCAAGCTGACCTTGTCACCCAAGTGCATTTAACCATCAATAGTGTGGTTATTTTTTGCTATATCCTACATCAGGGTCAAGCTTTCATCAAGTGCATTTAACCATCAATAGTGTGGTTATTTCTTGGCCATATACTACATCAGGGGCAAGCTGACCTTGTCACCCAAGTGCATTTAACCATCAATAGTGTGATTATTTTTTGCTATATCCTACATCAGGGTCAAGCTTTCATCAAGTGCATTTAACCATCAATAGTGTGGTTATTTTTTGGCCATATACTACATCAGGGGCAAGCTGACCTTGTCACCCAAGTGCATTTAACCATCAATAGTGTGGTTATTTTTTGCTATATCCTACATCAGGGTCAAGATTTCATCAAGTGCATTTAACCATCAATAGTGTGGTTATTTTTTGGCCATATACTACATCAGGGGCAAGCTGACCTTGTCACCCAAGTGCATTTAACCATCAATAGTGTGGTTATTTTTTGCTATATCCTACATCAGGGTCAAGCTTTCATCAAGTGCATTTAACCGTCAATAGTGTGGTTATTTTTTGGCCATATACTACATCAGGGGCAAGTTGAGCCTGTCACCCAGCGCCTAAAAAATAGGCCTCACATTTATATTAATTCAAATCTGTCATTACTGCTTTAGCTGGTCAAGTTATTTAGTGTCCGTCAAAGCACAGTTTTTGTTCTGGGTTGAAAAACAATTCCCAAATTTTCAATTCTCAAAATTAGTGGTTTCTGCTGTATCAGGCCTACTTTAAATCTATCCCTAAAAGGGTATATTAGATTCAAGGTGCTGATAGGGAAATTCTCAAGAACTTCACACACACACGCTACAGTGCAGATCCAAGTCTAATTCTGTGATTAAACGTATACCTGTCACCCAGCGCTTAAAAAATAGGCCTCACATTTATATTCATCCAAATCTGTACTGTTTTAGCTGGTCAAGTTATTTTTAGTGTCCGTCAAAGCACAGTTTTTGTTCTGGATTGAAAAACAATTCCCAAATTTGCAATTCTCAAAATTAGTGGTTTCTGCTGTATCAGGCCTACTTTAAATCTATCCCTAAAAGGGTATATTAGATTCAAGGTGCTGATAGGGTAATTCTCAAGAACTTCACACACACGCTACAGTGCAGATCCAAGTCTAATTCTGTGATTAAACGTATACCTGTCACCCAGCCAGCACCTAAAAAATAGGCCTCACATTTATATTCATCCAAATCTGTCATTACTGTTTTAGCTGGTCAAGTTATTTAGTGTCCGTCAAAGCACAGTTTTTGTTCTGTGTTGAAAAAAAATTCCCAATTTTGCAATTCTCAAAATTAGTGGTTTCTGCTGTATCAGGCCTACTTTAAATCTATCCCTAAAAGGGTATATTAGATTCAAGGTGCTGATAGGGTAATTCTCAAGAACTTCACACACGCTACAGTGCAGATCCAAGTCTAATTCTGTCCGTAAACGTATACCTGTCACCCAGCGCCTAAATAATAGGCCTCAAATTTATATTTAGCTAAATCTGTCATTACTGGTGTGCCTGTATTAGTGTAATACGGTACCTAAATAGATAGCCAGATAGTGTTAGGTGTCTGTAAAAAAAGGCCTGAATTTGAATTCAATACATTGGCCCGAATAATATTTTTCTTATTGTGGTGAATGGTAACAATGAGGAAAACATCTAGTAAGGGACGCGGACATGGTCGTGGTGGTGTTAGTGGACCCTCTGGTGCTGGGAGAGGACATAGCCGTTCTGCCACAGCCACACGTCCTAGTGTACCAACTACCTCAGGTCCCAGTAGCCGCCAGAATTTACAGCCATATTTGGTGGGGCCCAATGCCGTTCTAAGGATGGTAAGGCCTGAGCAGGTACAGGCATTAGTCAATTGGGTGGCCGACAGTGCATCCAGCACGTTCACATTATCTCCCACCCAGTCTTCTGCAGAAAGCGCACAGATGGCGCATGAAAACCAAGCCCATCAGTCTGTCACATCACCCCCATGCATATCAGGGAAACTGTCTGAGCCTCAAGTTATGCAGCAGTCTCTTATGCTGTTTGAAGACTCTGCTGCCAGGGTTTCCCAAGGGCATCCACCTAGGGGTGGAAGAGATAGAATGCACTAACGCACAACCACTTATGTTTCCTGATGATGAGGACATGGGAATACCACCTCAGCACGTCTCTGACGATGACGAAACACAGGTGCCAACTGCTGCGTCTTTCTGCAGTGTGCAGACTGAACAGGAGGTCAGGGATCAAGACTGGGTGGAAGACGATTCAGGGGACGATGAGGTCCTAGACCCCACATGGAATGAAGGTCGTGCCACTGACTTTCACAGTTCGGAGGAAGAGGCAGTGGTGAGACCGAGCCAACAGCGTAGCAAAAGACAAAGAGGGAGCAGTGGGCAAAAGCAGAACACCCGCCACCAAGAGAATCCGCCTGCTACTGACCGCCGCCATCTGGGACCGAGCACCCCAAAGGCAGCTTCAAGGAGTTCCCTGGCATGGCACTTCTTCAAACAATGTGCTGACGACAAGACCCGAGTGGTTTGCACGCTGTGCCATCAGAGCCTGAAGCGAGGCATTAACGTTCTGAACCTTAGCACAACCTGCATGACCAGGCACCTGCATGCAAAGCATGAACTGCAGTGGAGTAAACACCTTAAAAACAAGGAACTCACTCAGGCTCCCCCTGCTACCTCTTCTGCTGCTGCCGCCTCAGCCTCTTCTGCTGCTGCCGCCGCCTCGGCCTCTTCCTCCACCTCTGGAGGAACGTTGGCACCTGCCGCCCAGCAAACATGGGATGTACCATCAACACCACCACCTGTGTCACCAAGCATCTCAACCATGTCACACGGCAGCGTTCATCTCTCCATCTCACAAACATTTGAGAGAAAGCGTAAATTCCCACCTAGCCACCCTCGATCCCTGGCCCTGAATGCCAGCATTTCTAAACTACTGGCCTATGAAATGCTGTCATTTAGGCTGGTGGACACAGACAGCTTCAAACAGCTCATGTCGCTTGCTGCACCACAGTATGTTGTTCCCAGCCGGCACTACTTCTCCAAGAGAGCCGTGCCTTCCCTGCACAACCAAGTATCCGATAAAATCAAGTGTGCACTGCGCAACGCCATCTGTGGCAAGGTCCACCTAACCACAGATACGTGGACCAGTAAGCACGGCCAGGGACGCTATATCTCCCTAACTGCACACTGGGTAAATGTAGTGGCGGCTGGGCCCCAGGCGGAGAGCTGTTTGGCGCACGTCCTTCCGCCGCCAAGGATTGCAGGGCAACATTCTTTGCCTCCTGTCTCCTCCTCCTCCTACTCAGCTTCCTCCTCCTCTTATTCCACCTGCTCATCCAGTCAGCCACACACCTTCACCACCAACTTCAGCACAGCCCGGGGTAAACGTCAGCAGGCCATTCTGAAACTCATATGTTTGGGGGACAGGCCCCACACCGCACAGGAGTTGTGGTGGGGTATAGAACAACAGACCGACGAGTGGTTGCTGCCGGTGAGCCTCAAGCCCGGCCTGGTGGTGTGCGATAATGGGCGAAATCTTGTTGCAGCTCTGGGACTAGCCAGTTTGACGCACATCCCTTGCCTGGCGCATGTGCTGAATTTGGTGGTGCAGAAGTTCATTCACAACTACCCCGACATGTCAGAGCTGCTGCATAAAGTGCGGGCCGTCTGTTCGCGCTTCCGGCGTTCACATCCTGCCGCTGCTCACCTGTCTGCGCTACAGCGTAACTTCGACCTTCCCGCTCACCGCCTCATATGCGACGTGCCCACCAGGTGGAACTCCACCTTGCACATGCTGGACAGACTGTGCGAGCAGCAGCAGGCCATAGTGGAGTTTCAGCTGCAGCACGCACGGGTCAGTCGCACTGCGGAACAGCACCACTTCACCACCAATGACTGGGCCTCCATGCGAGACCTGTGTGCCCTGTTGCGCTGTTTCGAGTACTCCACCAACATGGCCAGTGCCGATGACGCCGTTATCAGCGTTACAATACCATGTCTCCTTGAGAAAACACCTAGGGCGATGATGGAAGAGGAGGTGGCCCAGGAGGAGGAAGAGGGGTCATTTTTAGCACTTTCAGGCCAGTCTCTTCGAAGTGACTCAGAGGGAGGTTTTTTGCAACAGCAGAGGCCAGGTACAAATGTGGCCAGACAGGGCCCACTACTGGAGGACGAGGAGGATGAGGATGAGGAGGAGGTGGAGGAGGATGAGGATGAAGCAGGTTCACAGCGGGCTGGCACCCAACTCAGCTCGGGCCCATCACTGGTGCGTGGCTGGGGGGAAACGCAGGACGATGACGATACGCCTCCCACAGAGGACAGCTTGGCACACATGAGCGACTACATGCTGCAGTGCCTGCGCAACGACAGCAGAGTTGCCCACATTTTAATGTGTGCGGACTACTGGATTGCCACCCTGCTGGATCCACGGTACAAAGACAATGTACCCACCTTACTTCATGCACTGGATCGTGATAGTAAGATGCGCGAGTACAAGCGCACGTTATTAGACGCGCTACTGAGAGCATTCCCAAATGTCACAGAGGAACAAGTGGAAGCCCAAGGCGAAGGCAGAGGAGGAACAAGAGGTCACGGCCAGCTCCTCTGAGGGCAGGGTTAGCATGGCAGAGATGTGGAAAAGTTTTGTCACCACGCCACAGCTAACTGCACCACCACCTGATACGGAACGTGTTAGCAGGAGGCAACATTTCAATAAAATGGTGGAACAGTATCTGTGCACACCCCTCCACGTACTGACTGATGGTTCGGCCCCATTCAACTTCTGGGTCTCCAAATTGTCCACGTGGCCAGAGCTAGCCTTTTATGCCTTGGAGGTGCTGGCCTGCCCGGTGGCCAGCGTTTTGTCTGAACGTGTATTCAGCACGGCAGGGGGCGTCATTACAGACAAACGCAGCCGCCTGTCTACAGCCAATGTGGACAAGCTGACGTTCATAAAAATGAACCAGGCATGGATCCCACAGGACCTGTCCATCCCTTGTGCAGATTAGACATTAACTACCTCCCCTTAACAATATATTATTGTACTCCAGGGCACTTCCTCATTCAATCCTATTTTTATTTTCATTTTACCATTATATTGCGGGGCAACCCAAAGTTGAATGAACCTCTCCTCTGTCTGGGTGCCGGGGCCTAAAAATATCTGACAGTGGCCTGTTCCAGTGGTGGGTGACATGAAGCCTGATTCTCTGCTATGACATGAAGACTGATTCTCTGCTGACATGAAGCCTGAATCTCTGTTATGGGACCTCTCTCCTCTGCCTGGGTGCCTGGGCCTAAATATGTGACAGTGGCCTGTTCCAGTGGTGGGTGACGTGAAGCCTGATTCTCTGCTATGACATGAAGACTGATTCTCTGCTGACATGAAGCCTGAATCTCTGTTATGGGACCTCTCTCCTCTGCCTATGTTCCTGGGCCTAAATATGTGACAATGGACTGTTCTAGTGGTGGGTGACGTGAAGCCTGATTCTCTGCTATGACATGAAGACTAATTCTCTGCTGACATGAAACCAGATTATCTGTTACGGGACCTCTCTCCTCTGCCTGGGTGCATGGGCCTAAATATCTGACAATGGACTGTTCCAGTGTTGGGTGACGTAAAGCCTGATTCTCTGCTATGACATGCAGACTGATTCTCTGCTGACATGAAGCCAGATTCTCTGTTACGGGACCTCTCTTCTCTGCCTGGGTGCCTGGGCCTAAATATCTGACAATGGACTGTTCCAGTGTTGGGTGACGTAAAGCCTGATTCTCTGCTATGACATGAAGACTGATTCTCTGCTGACATGAAACCAGATTCTCTGTTACGGGACCTCTCTCCTCTGCCTGGGTGCATGGGCCTAAATATCTGACAATGGACTGTTCCAGTGTTGGGTGACGTAAAGCCTGATTCTCTGCTATGACATGCAGACTGATTCTCTGCTGACATGAAGCCAGATTCTCTGTTACGGGACCTCTCTTCTCTGCCTGGGTGCCTGGGCCTAAATATCTGACAATGGACTGTTCCAGTGTTGGGTGACGTAAAGCCTGATTCTCTGCTATGACATGCAGACTGATTCTCTGCTGACATGAAGCCAGATTCTCTGTTACGGGACCTCTCTCCTCTGCCTGGGTGCCTGGGCCTAAATATCTGACAATGGACTGTTCCAGTGTTGGGTGACGTAAAGCCTGATTCTCTGCTATGACATGCAGACTGATTCTTTGCTGACATGAAGCCTGAATCTCTGTTATGGGACCTCTCTCCTCTGTCTGGGTGCAGGGGCCTAAAAATATCTGACAGTGGCCTGTTCCAGTGGTGGGTGACGTGAAGCCTGATTCTCTGCTATGACATGAAGACTGATTCTTTGCTGACATGAAGCCAGATTCTCTGTTACGCGACCTCTCTCCTCTGCCTGGGTGCCTGGGCCTAAATATCTGACAATGGACTGTTCCAGTGTTGGGTGACGTAAAGCATGATTCTCTGCTATGACATGCAGACTGATTCTCTGCTGACATGAAGCCTGAATCTCTGTTATGGGACCTCTCTCCTCTGTCTGGGTGCCGGGGCCTAAAAATATCTGACAGTGGCCTGTTCCAGTGGTGGGTGACGTGAAGCCTGATTCTCTGCTATGACATGAAGACTGATTCTCTGCTGACATGAAGCCAGATTCTCTGTTACGTGACCTCTCTCCTCTGCCTGGGTGCCTGGGCCTAAATATCTGACAATGGACTGTTCCAGTGTTGGGTGACGTAAAGAATGATTCTCTGCTAGGACATGCAGACTGATTCTCTGCTGACATGAAGCCAGATTCTCTGTTACGGGACCTCTCTCCTCTGCCTGGGTGCCTGGGCCTAAATATCTGACAATGGACTGTTCCAGTGTTGGGTGACGTAAAGCATGATTCTCTGCTATGACATCCAGACTGATTCTCTGCTGACATGAAGCCAGATTCTCTGTTATGGGACCTCTCTCCTCTGCCTGGGTGCCTGGGCCTAAATATGTGACAATGGACTGTTCCAGTGTTGGGTGACGTAAAGCCTGATTCTCTGCTATGACATGCAGACTGATTCTCTGCTGACATGAAGCCAGATTCTCTGTTACGGGACCTCTCTCCTCTGCCCGGGTGCCTGGGCTTAAATATCTGACAATGGACTCTTCCAGTGTTGGGTGACGTAAAGCCTGATTCTCTGCTATGACATGCAGACTGATTCTCTGCTGACATGAAGCCAGATTCTCTGTTACGGGACCTCTCTCCTCTGCCTGGGTGCCTGGGCCTAAATATCTGACAATGGACTGTTCCAGTGTTGGGTGACGTAAAGCATGATTCTCTGCTATGACATGCAGACTGATTCTCTGCTGACATGAAGCCAGATTCTCTGTTACGGGACCTCTCTCCTCTGACTGGGTGCCGGGGCCTAAATATATGACAATGGACTGTTACAGTGGTGGGTGATGTGAAGCCAGATTCTCTGCTATGGCATGAAGAGACTGATTCTCTGCTGATGTGAAGCCAGATTCTCTGCTATGGGACCTCTCTCCAATTGATATTGGTTAATTTTTATTTATTTTATTTTTATTTTAATTCATTTCCCTATCCACATTTGTTTGCAGGGGATTTACCTACATGTTGCTGCCTTTTGCAGCCTTCTAGCTCTTTCCTGGGCTGTTTTACAGCCTTTTTAGTGCCGAAAAGTTCGGGTCCCCATTGACTTCAATGGGGTTCGGGTTCGGGACGAAGTTCGGGTCGGGTTCGGATCCCGAACCCGAACATTTCCGGGAAGTTCGGCCGAACTTCTCGAACCCGAACATCCAGGTGTTCGCTCAACTCTATTAACAACAGTTTACACTGCCTGATTTCTGGGCCAATTATTGGGAACTAGCGTTCCTTTGCCATGTGTTTGGTATATGCTGGTGTAATAGGCTGATGCTAATAAGTGATTATAAAGGTGTGTATTGTCGATTATTGCTTGTATTGCTCGAAAATCTGCCAGTGTAAGAGTGCCCTAAATGTACCTGGCTGCATTATTTAAAGGCTATGTACACCCTCAGAGGCAATTTTTTTATGTAATTGAATTTTACAAATTTTTGGCTAAAAAAAAACTTTAAAAAAATAATTTTTGTTACAAAGGGTTAACTGTTTTTCTAGCTGTGTGACTGGTACTTTCACTTTATGCCGGTCATCTAATAAACCTTATCTCTAAAGTACTAAGAGGTCATAAACACTGATTTAAGCCACATTCTTAACAGTAAGAAAATAACTGAGTTATAATCAGTGTTTAGGAGGTCAGAGAGCAGAGATTAGGAGCCCATCAGCTCCTGGTCTGACAGAAAAGACAGAAAATCCAAAGGTGCATGAAGTGTTTTTTGTCTGGCCAAATTCTGGCACTCAGTCCAGAAACTGGCTGGATCCCTGCCGGATTCCATTATAGTCAATGGGTTCCAGTGGTAAACAGAAGTATCCGGCTAGGTCGGATCCAGTCATCTCCTGCAAGCTGTTCTCTGCTGGAAACGGAGGTGTGAGCCTACCCTCATTGCATAAGTAAGAGATGCTCTGACTCCATGTGATAGTTCATAAGTACTGTTCATTAATAATCCTTCGGTCCTACTGTTTGTCATTTCTCCTTCTACTGTATTCTGTATTTTTCTTTACTGCTTTTCTGTATACTTGTTATAATAGTATATTTAGTGAAGTGTTCTCCAACCAGGGTCTGAGGATGCAAATGTAGCTCTTGGTCCCTACATGTGACTCTGGGCTGTTGGCGTAAATACTACTGTATTTTACACAGTGTATTTTACACAGTATATATCTTGGTAACAAAGAAGTAAAATTTTATTGAAAAATGTTGTACTTGCTCTCAGTGACATTTAAAGTGTAATTGTCAGTTAAAGCTACTGTGTACCAGTGGGGTGTCACTGGTCTCCTCATGATAGGTCATCAATATCACCAATCAACTGGTTGAAGAGGATATTTAGCACCGCAATCTCTTCTTAAGCCAGTGATGTCATTAATTGGTCACATGGCCTTTGTATAGCTCAGTCCATTTCAAATGAAAGGGCCTGAGCTTCAATACCAAGCACAGTCACTATACAATTTTAAGGTCCTGTGCTTGGTATGTTGTAAGGAGGCTGCTGTGCTCGTTAAACTCTGCGGCTCTTTTAAACAGTTGATCAGCTGGGGTGCATGGAGTCAGACCCCCATTGATCTGATATTGATGACCTGTCCTGAGGGTAGTCATCAATGTTGTACTCCCAGAAAACCCCTTTAAAATGTGGGTTCAGGTGTCAGGACTCAGGAGGTGAGGTATCCTAATAAAATGGATAGGTAATTAATGGGAATAAAAAGCTGTCACATTAGAGGTCCATCACTTCAAGTAATTGTCATTGAACCTCTACATAGATTTCATTATTCTACATTTACTTAGCATAAAAATACGGTATGGCTGCCTAACCATCATCCCACCTTTAGGATAGTGATGTCGCGAACATAAAATTTTCAGTTCGCGAACAGCGAACGCGAACTTCCGCAAATGTTCGCGAACTGGCGAACCGGCCGAACCGCCATAGACTTCAATAGACAGGCGAATTTTAAAACCCACAGGGACTCTTTCTGGCCACAATAGTGATGAGAAAGTTGTTTCAAGGGGTCTAACACCTTGACTGTGGCATGCCGGAGGGGGATCTATGGCAAAACTCCCATGGAAAATTACGTAGTGGACGCAGAGTCGGGTTTTAATCCATAAAGGGCATAAATCAACTAACATTCCTAAATTGTTTGGAATAACGTGCTTTAAAACATCCAGTGTGTGTATACGATCAGGTATGATGTTGTATCGATCAGGTAGTGTAAGGGTTACGCCCGCATCACAGACATTGACAGACCAAACTCCCCTTTTAATGCACCGCAAACAGTTCATTTGCACAACCGCAAACTCCCCATTTGCACAAGGTTGGATACCAAGCTAGCCACGTCCCGGTGATGTCATTGAAGGTTTCTTCCTCCACCCAGCCACGTACAACACCAAGGGTCCCCGAAAGGTCAATTGAATTGATTTTTCGAACGGGGAGATGGTTAAAAAAACGCTGGCTCCCTCCCCTTTGTTTTTATCCACGGTGACTGCGTCTGCGCCGTGCAATTTACTGTCACACCCGATATGAGTGGTATTTTCTGTAGTACTATTCTCATCAGTTTAATCCCTCTAACGTCCCCGACTCCCCAATCTGGGGGCCATTTATTAAACAGATTTTTCGGACGGGGAGATGGTTAAAAAAACGCTGGCTCCCTCCACTCTGTTTTAATCCACGGTGACTGCGTCTGCGCCGTGCAATTTACTGTCACACCCGATATGAGTGGTATTTTCTGTAGTACTATTCTCATCAGTTTAATCCCTCTAACGTCCCCAATCTGGGTGCCATTTATTGAATAGATTTTTCGAACGGGGAGATGGTTAAAAAAAACCTGGCTCCCTCCACTCTGTTTTAAACCACGGTGACTGCGTCTGCGCCGTGCAATTTACTGTCACACCCGATATGAGTGGTATTTTCTGTAGTACTATTCTCATCAGTTTAATCCCTCTAACGTCCCCAATCTGGGTGCCATTTATTGAATAGATTTTTCGAACGGGGAGATGGTTAAAAAAACGCTGGCTCCCTCCACTCTGTTTTAAACCACGGTGACTGCATCTGCGCCGTGCAATTTACTGTCACACCCGATATGAGTGGTATTTTCTGTAGTACTATTCTCATCAGTTTAATCCCTCTAACATCCCCAATCTGGGGGCCATTTATTAAATAGATTTTTTGAACGGGGAGATGGTTAAAAAAACGCTGGCTCCCTCCACCGATATGAGTGGTATTTTCTGTAGTATTATTCTCATCAGCTTAATCCCTGTTACGTCCCATATCAGGAATTGCCTTTTATGAAAAAAAATTTAGGCCGGGTACCTTCGACTGCCTTCACAGTGACAGACCAAACTCTCATACACTAAACTGAATTGATTTCAGGAACCGGGAGATGGAAAAAGCAGCTTGGTCGGTCCTCTTACTCCCAAATTGGGGCACTGCGCGTGCACAGAGCAATGTGCTGTGACACCCTATATGAGTGGTGTCTTAACTAGTACTATTGCTATCAGTTTAATCCCTGTTACGGACCCTATCCGGTCGAATTGATTAACCATTGTCGAATCCCCCATTGACATCCCCCTTATAAGCTGTGTAAAGCATATTTTTTAGTTTGGTTTTGAACTGCTGCATCCTTTCCGACTTTTGGTAATTTGGTAACATTTCTGCCACTTTCTGCTTATACCGGGGGTCTAGTAGCGTGGCCACCCGATCGCTTTTGGTCTGACCATAATGAAGCAACGGCCTTATCATCTGGGGTGTGGCAACATTGCCAACACACTTTTATAGAGGTGATGATGATTGCTTCATTGTGATACGCAAGCCCCTTCACCACAACAAGGTAACGATCACGAAGGGGAATTGACACTTGTATGTGCCTTTTTTTTTTGGTTTGTTTTTGCAGCCACAGTGCTGCACCATAGGACAGAAAAATTAGGCATGTACACATGCCTGAAAAATAATGGCACTGTTGCAGACGCTATTGTAGCAGCGGCCGGAAAAATTTATGTTTTCCAGGCAGAAAAGTGACTAAAACATTACGGCTTGAACCCTAGTTGGTGGTGGAGAATTCACGAAAGTCATCCGGTATGCAGACATTAAATACAGCAGCGTGGGGACCATTTTGAGGCCAAGGCATGTAATCAGGCCTTTTGTTAGTCAAACGTATCCCCCACTGTCAGTCCCTTCGGGATCCATGCCTCATTCATCTTTATGAAGGTGAGGTAATCAACACTTTTTTGACCGAGGCGACTTCTCTTGTCAGTGACAATGCCTCCTGCTGCACTGAAGCTCCTTTCTGACAGGACACTTGAAGCAGGGCAGGCCAGAAGTTCTATCGCAAACTGGGATAGCTCAGGCCACAGGTCAAGCCTGCACACCCAGTAGTGAAGGGGTTCATTGCTCCTCAGAGTGTCGATATCTGCTGTTAAGGCGAGGTAGTCTGCTACCTGTCGGTCGAGTCGTTCTCTAAGGCTGGATCCCGAAGGGCTGTGGCGATGAGTAGGACTGAAAAAGCTCCGCATGTCCTCCATCAACAACACATCTGTAAATCGTCCAGTCCTTGCCGCCGTGGTAGGAGGAGGATTACACTCACCTCTTCCCCTGTTAGATTCCCGTTGTGCTGTGACATCTCCCTTATAAGCTGTGTAAAGCATATTTTTTAGTTTGGTTTTGAACTGCTGCATCCTTTCCGACTTTCGGTAATTTGGTAACATTTCTGCCACTTTCTGCTTATACCGGGGGTCTAGTAGCGTGGTCACCCAGTACAGATCGTTCTCCTTTATCCTTTTTATACGTGGGTCCCTCAACAGACATGACAGCATGAAAGACCCCATTTGAACAAGGTTGGATGCAGAGCTTCTCATTTCCCGTTCCTCGTCCTCACTGATGTCATTGACGGTCTGTTCTTCCCCCCAGCCACGTACAACACCATGGGTCCCAGATAGGTGACAACAACGAGCACCCTGGGGTGCCTGCTGTGGTTGGTCTTCCTCCTCCTCAAAGCCGCCACATTCCTCCTCTGACTCCTCTTCCTCATACTCCTCTTCCAGCGTTGCTGCAGGTCCGGCAAGCGATGATGACAAGGCTGTTTCTGGTGGTGATGGTGACCACAACTCTTCCTCTTCCTCTTCACGCTCATCTACAGCCTGATCCAGAACTCTTCGCAGGGCACGCTCCAGGAAGAAAACAAATGGGATGAGGTCGCTGATGGTGCCTTCGGTGCGACTGACTAGGTTTGTCACCTCCTCAAAAGGACGCATAAGCCTACAGGCATTGCGCATGAGTGTCCAGTAACGTGGCAAAAAGATTCCCAGCTCCGCAGAGGCTGTCCTAGCACCCCGGTCATACAAATACTCGTTGACGGCTTTTTCTTGTTGGAGCAGGCGGTCGAACATTAGGAGTGTTGAATTCCAACGTGTCGGGCTGTCGCATATCAAGCGCCTCACTGGCATGTTGTTTCGCCGCTGAATATCGGAAAAGTGCGCCATGGCCGTGTAGGAACGCCTGAAATGGCCACACACCTTCCTGGCCTGCTTGAGGACGTCCTGTAAGCCTGGGTACTTAGACACAAAACGTTGTACGATGAGATTCAACACATGTGCCATGCACGGCACATGTGACAACTTGCCCAAATTTAATGCCGCCAACAGATTGCTTCCATTGTCACACACCACTTTGCCGATCTCCAGTTGGTGCGGGGTCAGCCACTGATCCACCTGTGCGTTCAGGGCGGACAGGAGTGCTGGTCCTGTGTGGCTCTCTGCTTTCAGGCAAGTCAACCCCAAGATAGCGTTACACTGTCGTATCCGGGATGTGGAATAGCCCCTGGGGAGCTGGGGGGAATCAGTTGATGTGCAGCCAGACGCCGCAGCAGAAGAGGACTCAGCCGAGGAGGAAATTAAAGAGGATGGAGTAGGAGTAGAGGAGGTGGCAGTAGGTCTGCCTGCAAGTCGTGGTGGTGTCACCAACTCCGCTGCAGAGCCACGCATTCCATGCTTGTCAGCCGTCAGCAGGTTGACCCAATGCGCAGTATACGTGATATACCTGCCCTGACCGTGCTTTGCAGACCAGGTATCAGTGGTCAGATGGACCCTTGCCCCAACACTGTATGCCAGAGATGCCATGACTTCCTTTTCAATGACATGGTAGAGGTTTGGGATTGCCTTTTTTGAAAAAAAATTTCGTCCGGGTACCTTCCACTGTGGTGTCCCAATAGCGACAAATTTTTTGAAGGCCTCAGACTCTACCAGCTGGTATGGTAAAAGCTGGCGGGCTAAGAGTTCCGTCAAGCCAGCTGTCAGTCGCCGGGCAAGGGGGTGACTTTGTGACATTGGCTTCTTATGCTCAAACATGTCCTTGACAGACACCTGACTGTGGGCAGATGAGCAGGAACTGCTGAAGGTGAGAGATGGAGTGGCGGGTGGTTGAGAGGGGGCAGGGAGGACAGCAGTGGTTGATGTGGCTGAAGATGCAGGACCAGGAGGAGCATGGTGGCTTTGAGTTTGTGTGCTGCTTGTACTCATGTGTTGATCCCATAGGCGTTTGTGATGTGAGATCATGTGCCTTCGCAAAGCAGTTGTACCAAGGTGGGTGTTGGACTTCCCACGACTCAGTTTCTTTTGGCACAGGTTGCAAATGGCATTGCTTTTATCAGAGGCAGACACACAAAAAAAATGCCACACTGCTGAGCTTTGCAATGACGGCATTCTAGTGGTGGCAACAGCATGCGTTGACTGGCGTGCTGTCTGGCTGACCCCAGGTGCCGATACATGCTGTCTGACTGTGCCACTAACTCCTTGCGACGACCTCCCCCTGCTTCCAACTCGTCTCCTCATTCTCTCTGTCTCCCCTTCAGAACTTTCCCCCTCTTCTTCTCTTCGAGCAGGCACCCACGTGGCATCCGTGGACACATCGTCATCATCAACCGCTTCACTTGTATCTGACACCTCAGCAAAGGAAGCAGCAGCGGGTACAACATCATCATCATCACACTGTACGTCCATGTGTGTAATCCTGCCTGACTGAGACATATCCCCGTAATCTACATCATCTGGCAATAATGGTTGCGCATCACTAATTGCATCCAACTGATGTGTAAATAACTCCTCTGACGGATCAAGTGAAGCGGCTGTGGTGGCTGTGGTGGTAGTGGCGACGGGCGGGTGCGTGGTAACTTGAGAGCAGGTGACCGAAGCTGAGTTGGAGGAGGATGGTGCGTCAAGGTTCTTAGCGGAAGCTGTTGAAGATTGGGTGTCCTGTCTAAGCCAGTCAACTACGTCCTCTGAATTTTTCGGGTTCAGGGTACGTGGCCTCTGAAAACTGGGCATTATTCCAGGGACAGTGGAAATCACAGCACCACGACCACGACGGCCCCTGCGGGGTGGCCTGCCTCTGCCTGTCATTTTTTTTTTAGATAAGTGGTACTACGCGTGCTAGGTACTGTGCCACCCGGTATGAGTGGTTGGCACTGGCAGTGGGCACACTACAGTCTGTGGAAGTGGGCCTGACACACACTGGCAGCAGGCAAGCAACTGAATTTAGACTACTGTCTAAAAATTAAATGCCTTATTTATCGGCAAGCTACTGTGCCACCCGGTATCAGTGGTTGGCACTGGCAGTGGGCACACTACAGTCAGTGGAAGAGGGCCTGACACACACTGGCAGCAGGCAAGCAACTGAAATTACACTAAAGTGTAAAAATTAAATGCCTTATTTATCGGCAAGCTACTGTGCCACCCGGTATGAATGGTTGGCACTGGCAGTGGGCACACTACAGTCAGTGGAAGAGGGCCTGACACACACTGGCAGCAGGCAAGCAACTGAATTTAGACTACTGTCTAAAAATTAAATGCCTTATTTATCGGCATGCTACTGTGCCACCCGGTATCAGTGGTTGGCACTGGCAGTGGGCACACTACAGTCAGTGGAAGCGGGCCTGACACACACTGGCAGCAGGCAAGCAACTGAATTTAGACTACTGTCTAAAAATTAAATGCCTTATTTATCGGCAAGCTACTGTGCCACCCGGTATCAGTGGTTGGCACTGGCAGTGGGCACACTACAGTCAGTAGAAGCGGGCCTGACACACACTGGCAGCAGGCAAGCAACTGAAATTACACTAAAGTGTAAAAATTAAATGCCTTATTTATCGGCAAGCTACTGTGCCACCCGGTATGAGTGGTTGGCACTGGCAGTGGGCACACTACAGTCAGTGGAAGAGGGCCTGACACACTGACTGGCAGCAGGCAAGCAACTGAATTTAGACTACTGTCTAAAAATTAAATGCCTTATTTATCGGCAAGCTACTGTGCCACCCGGTATCAGTGGTTGGCACTGGCAGTGGGCACACTACAGTCAGTGGAAGCGGGCCTGACACACACTGGCAGCAGGCAAGCAACTGAAATTACACTAAAGTGTAAAAATTAAATGCCTTATTTATCGGCAAGCTACTGTGCCACCCGGTATCAGTGGTTGGCACTGGCAGTGGGCACACTACAGTCAGTAGAAGCGGGCCTGACACACACTGGCAGCAGGCAAGCAACTGAAATTACACTAAAGTGTAAAAATTAAATGCCTTATTTATCGGAAAGCTACTGTGCCACCCGGTATGAGTGGTTGGCACTGGCAGTGGGCACACTACAGTCAGTGGAAGAGGGCCTGACACACTGACTGGCAGCAGGCAAGCAACTGAATTTAGACTACTGTCTAAAAATTAAATGCCTTATTTATCGGCAAGCTACTGTGCCACCCGGTATCAGTGGTTGGCACTGGCAGTGGGCACACTACAGTCAGTGGAAGCGGGCCTGACACACACTGGCAGCAGGCAAGCAACTGAATTTAGACTACTGTCTAAAAATTAAATGCCTTATTTATCGGCAAGCTACTGTGCCACCCGGTATCAGTGGTTGGCACTGGCAGTGGGCACACTACAGTCAGTAGAAGCGGGCCTGACACACACTGGCAGCAGGCAAGCAACTGAAATTACACTAAAGTGTAAAAATTAAATGCCTTATTTATCGGCAAGCTACTGTGCCACCCGGTATGAGTGGTTGGCACTGGCAGTGGGCACACTACAGTCAGTGGAAGAGGGCCTGACACACTGACTGGCAGCAGGCAAGCAACTGAATTTAGACTACTGTCTAAAAATTAAATGCCTTATTTATCGGCAAGCTACTGTGCCACCCGGTATCAGTGGTTGGCACTGGCAGTGGGCACACTACAGTCAGTGGAAGCGGGCCTGACACACACTGGCAGCAGGCAAGCAACTGAAATTACACTAAAGTGTAAAAATTAAATGCCTTATTTATCGGCAAGCTACTGTGCCACCCGGTATGAGTGGTTGGCACTGGCAGTGGGCACACTACAGTCAGTGGAAGAGGGCCTGACACACTGACTGGCAGCAGGCAAGCAACTGAATTTAGACTACTGTCTAAAAATTAAATGCCTTATTTATCGGCAAGCTACTGTGCCACCCGGTATCAGTGGTTGGCACTGGCAGTGGGCACACTACAGTCAGTGGAAGCGGGCCTGACACACACTGGCAGCAGGCAAGCAACTGAAATTACACTAAAGTGTAAAAATTAAATGCCTTATTTATCGGCAAGCTACTGTGCCACCCGGTATGAGTGGTTGGCACTGGCAGTGGGCACACTACAGTCAGTGGAAGAGGGCCTGACACACACTGGCAGCAGGCAAGCAACTGAATTTAGACTACTGTCTAAAAATTAAATGCCTTATTTATCGGCAAGCTACTGTGCCACCCGGTATCAGTGGTTGGCACTGGCAGTGGGCACACTACAGTCAGTGGAAGCGGGCCTGACACACACTGGCAGCAGGCAAGCAACTGAATTTAGACTACTGTCTAAAAATTAAATGCCTTATTTATCGGCAAGCTACTGTGCCACCCGGTATCAGTGGTTGGCACTGGCAGTGGGCACACTACAGTCAGTTGAAGTCGGCCTGACACACACTAGCAGCAGGCAAGCAGCTGAAATTACACTAAAGTGTAAAAATTAAATGCCTTTTTTAAGCAAACTCCTGTGCCAGCCGGTATGAGTGGTGGGCACTGGCAGTGGGCACACTACAGTCAGTGGAAGTCAGCCTGACACACACTGGCAGGCAACTAACCTTAGATTAAAGTGTAAAAATTAAGTGCCTATTTTTTAAGCAAAGTCCTGTGCCACTCGGTATGACAGGGGTGGGCACTGGCAGTGGGCACACTACAGTCAGTTGAAGTCGGCCTGACACACACTAGCAGCAGGCAAGCAGCTGAAATTACATTAAAGTGTAAAAATTAAATGCCTTTTTTAAGCAAAGTCCTGTGCCAGCCGGTATGAGTGGTGGGCACTGGCAGTGGGCACACTACAGTCAGTGGAAGTCAGCCTGACACACACTGGCAGGCAACTAACCTTAGATTAAAGTGTAAAAATTAAGTGCCTATTTTTTAAGCAAAGTCCTGTGCCACTCGGTATGACAGGGGTGGGCACTGGCAGTGGGCACACTACAGTCAGTTGAAGTCGGCCTGACACACACTAGCAGCAGGCAAGCAGCTGAAATTACACTAAAGTGTAAAAATTAAATGCCTTTTTTATGCAAAGTCCTGTGCCAGCCGGTATGAGTGGTGGGCACTGGCAGTGGGCACACTACAGTCAGTGGAAGTTAGCCTGACACACACTGGCAGGCAACTAACCTTAGATTAAAGTGTAAAAATTAAGTGCCTATTTTTTAAGCAAAGTCCTGTGCCACTCGGTATGACAGGGGTGGGCACTGGCAGTGGGCACACTACAGTCAGTTGAAGTCGGCCTGACACACACTAGCAGCAGGCAAGCAGCTGAAATTACATTAAAGTGTAAAAATTAAATGCCTTTTTTAAGCAAAGTCCTGTGCCAGCCGGTATGAGTGGTGGGCACTGGCAGTGGGCACACTACAGTCAGTGGAAGTCAGCCTGACACACACTGGCAGGCAACTAACCTTAGATTAAAGTGTAAAAATTAAGTGCTATTTTTTAAGCAAAGTCCTGTGCCACTCGGGATGACAGGGGTGGGCACTGGCAGTGGGCACACTACAGTCAGTTGAAGTCGGCCTGACACACACTGGCAGGCAACTAACCTTAGATTAAAGTGTAAAAATGAAGTGCCTTTTTTTTAAGCAAAGTCCTGTGCCACACGGGATGACAGGGGTGGGCACTGGCAGTGGGCACACTACAGTCAGTTGAAGTCGGCCTGACACACACTAGCAGCAGGCAAGCAGCTGAAATTACACTAAAGTGTAAAAATTAAATGCCTTTTTTATGCAAAGTCCTGTGCCAGCCGGTATGAGTGGTGGGCACTGGCAGTGGGCACACTACAGTCAGTGGAAGTCAGCCTGACACACACTGGCAGGCAACTAACCTTAGATTAAAGTGTAAAAATTAAGTGCCTTTTTTTAAGCAAAGTCCTGTGCCACACGGAATGACAGGGGTGAGCACTGGCAGTGGGCACACTACAGTCTGTGGGCCTGCAGCTCCTCACACACAGGCAGGCCAGGCAACTGCAATATGTATATAAAGGAAAAAAAAAAAGCAGACTAATGTTGCAGCCCTAAAAAGGGCTTTTTGGGGTGCTGTCAGGACGCTGTCCTGACAGCAGAGATCAGATGAGTCTTTCAGGACTGGAGTGGACACTGAATTCACTAGCCTAGCTATCGATTTCCCAATTAAATCAGCAGCAGTTACAGTCTCCCTCCTCTCACTAAGACTGCAGCTTCAGAATGAATCTAAAATGGATGCTGTGCAGGAGGTGGGAGGGTCTGGGAGGGAGGGTATGCTGCTGATTGGCTGGAATGTGTCTGCTGACTGTGAGGTACAGGGTCAAAGTTTGCTCAATGATGATGTATAGGGGGCGGACCGAACATCGCATGTGTTCGCCCGGCAGAGGCGAACGCGAACAAGCTATGTTCGCCGGGAACTGTTCGCCGTCGGATAGTTCGGGCCATCTCTACTTTAGGATACAAAATCAATAAAAGATTGCAAAGGGCAGTGAAAAAATGTCCAATGCTCGATGTGACAATACCGAAATATACATTAAAATTAGGAAACAATAATTGAGTTTACTGTTTAGATTTAATTTTTTATTAGTTTACCTTTTTTTTATTTTAAAACTAACATAATTTTGTCAGTTAAAGGATATTCCTTATATTTTTATTGTTCTTTTTCACAATGTTTGTCATGAGTAGAGCTGAGCGGACACCTGGATGTTCGGGTTCGACGAGTTCGGCCGAACTTGAAAAAAAGTTCTGGTTTGGGACCCGAACTTGACCCGAACTTGAACCCGAACCCCATTGAAGTCAAAATAGTCCTGGAAAGGGCTAGAGGGCTGCAAAAGGCATCAAAATGTGCTTAAGAGCATGGCAACTGTTCTGCAAACAAATGTGGATAGGGAAATGACTTAAAATAACATAAAATACAGAAAAATAAAAAATAACAATCTGGATCTAAGAGTAGGAGGTTGAGGAAGCGGTGGATGGGTGGATGTGGCGGTGTAGGTTGACGTGGCGGTGTAAGTGGAAGAGGCGGTGAAGGAGGAATAGGTAGCCAACACTGATTTGTGTTATTTTTTATTTTTAAATTGGGGTATCCCCCAAAATATTGGGACATATAACAAAATAAAACAAAGAATAAGTGCACTTGAGTACAAGAATGGATGGTTGAGGCTGGTATAAATGTCTATTCTGCACAAGGTACGGACAAGTCCTGTGGGATCCATGCCTGGTTCATTTTAATAAACGTAAGCTTGTCCACATTGGCTGCGGCCTGTGATAATGCTCTCTGCCGTGCTAAACACACGTTCACACTATATACTGGCTGCAGGGCAGGTCAGCACCTCCAAGGCTGACAAAGCTTTTCCACATTTTGGCCATGCTAACCCTGCCTTCTCAGGTGCTGGCGGTGCCCCAGCTGCGTTGGCGACCTCTTCCTCCTCCTCTGCCTTCGCCTTGTGCTTCCACTGTGCCCCCGCTGTCAGGTGGGGTTTCCATCAGCAGCGTGCGCTTGTAGTCGTGCATCTTCCGATCAGTAACAGATGTTTTCACTAAATTTAGTTTCCTGTCAGCAATGCAGAGCAGGGGTTCATTCACGGCAAAAGGGGGTTCATGTCACCCAGCTATAGAACAGAGGATTTTAAGAGATTTAGGCCCCTGTCACCCAGGCACAGCAGGGATTAATTCATGGCAAAAGGGGGTTCTTGTCACCTAGCAATAGAACAGAGGATTTTGAGATATTTAGGCCCATGTCACCCAGGCACATCAGGGGTTTATTCACGGCAAAACTAGCTTCTTGTCACCCAGCAATAAAATTGAGGATTTTGAGAGATTTAGGCCCCTGTCACCCAGGCACAGTAGGGGTTCATTCACGGCAAAAGGGGGTTCATGTCACCCAGCAATAGAACAGAAATTTTTTAGAGATTTAGGCCCCTGTCAATGAGGCCCAGCAGGGATTCATTCATGGCAAAAGGGGGTTCTTGTCACCTAGCAATAGAACAGAGGATTTTGAGATATTTAGGCCCATGTCACCCAGGCACATCAGGGGTTTATTCACGGCAAAACTAGCTTCTTGTCACCCAGCAATAGAACAGAGGATTTTGAGATATTTAGGCCCATGTCACCCAGGCACAGCAGGGGTTCATTCACGGCAAAAGTGGGTTCTTGTCACCCAGCAATAGAACAGAGGATTTTGAGAGATTTAGGCCCCTGTCATCCAGGTACAGCAGGGGTTCATTCACGGCAAAAGTGGGCTCTTGTCACCCAGCAATAGAACAGAGGATTTTGAGAGATTCAGGCTCCTGTCACCCAGGCACAGCAGGGCTTCATTCATGGCAAAACTAGCTTCATGTCACCCAGCAATAGAACAGAGGATTTTGAGAGATTTTGGCCCCTGTCACCCAGGTACAGCAGGGGTTCATTCACGGCAAAAGTGGGCTCTTGTCACCCAGCAATAGAACAGAGGATTTTGAGAGATTCAGGCTCCTTTCACCCAGGCACAGCAGGGCTTCATTCATGGCAAAACTAGCTTCATGTCACCCAGCAATAGAACAGAGGATTTTGAGAGATTTTGGCCCCTGTCACCCAGGTACAGCAGGGGTTAATTCACGGCAAAACTAGCTTCATGTCATCCAGCAATAGAACAGAGGATTTTGAGAGATTAAGGCCCCTGTCACCCAGGCACAGCAGGGGTTGTATACGCCAAAAATTGTAAAATGTCACCCGACAATTGAAAATGGTGCTGGTTGTTGTGGCGTGCTGACAAAGCTTTTCCACATTTCAGCCATGCTAACCCTGCCTTCTGAGGTGCTGGCGGTGCCCCAGCTGCGTTGGCGACCTCTTCCTCGTCCTCTGCCTTCGCCTTGTGCTTCCACTGTGCCCCCGCTGTCAGTTGGGAATGCTATCATCAGCGTCCGCTTGTAGTCGCGCATCTTCCGATCACGCTCCAGTGACGGAATTAAGGATGGTACGTTGTCCTTGAAATGGGGCTCCAGCAGCGTGGCCACCCAGTAATCAGCACAAGTTAGAATGTGGGCAACTCGGCGGTCGTTGCGGAGACACTGCAGCATGTAATCGCTCATGTGTGCCAGGCTGCCCATGGGCAACGAAAAGCTGTCCTCTGTGAGAGGTGTATCGTCTGTGTCCTCTGTATCCCCCCCAATAACGCACCAGTGATGGCCATGAGCTGGTCTGGGTGCCACCCTGCTGTGAACATGGTTCCTCCTCCTGCATTTCTTCCTCCTCATCCTCCACCTCCTCATCCTCCAGAACTGTGCCCTGGCTGGACAATTGTGTACCTTGGGTTTGTGGGTGCAGGAACCCACCCTCGAAGCCACTTGGGAATGACTGGCCGGAAACCCTATGAAATGATTCCTCTTCCTCCTCCTCCTCCTGTGCCACATCCTCTTCCATCATTGCCATGAGCATTTTTTCAAGGAGGCATAGAAGTGGGATAGTAACGCTGAGAACGGCGTTATTGGCACTGGCCATGTTGGTGGAGTACTCGAAACAGCACAACAAGGAACACAGGTCTCTCATGGAGGCCCAGTCATTGGTGGTGAAGTGGTGCTGTTCCGCCGAGCAACTCACTCGTGCGTGCTGCAGCTGAAACTCCACTATTGCCTGCTGCTGCTCGCACAGTCTGGCCAGCATGTGCAAGGTGGAGTCCCAGAGCTGCTACGAGATTTCGCCCATTATCGCACACCACCAGGCCAAGCTTGAGGCTGACTGGCACAAACCACTCATCAGTCTGTTGTTCAAGGCCCGTCCACAGCTCCTGCACGGTGTGGGGTTTGTCCCCCAAACAGATACGTTTTAAAACTGCCTGCTGTCGTTTACCCCTGGCTGTGCTGAAGTTGGTGGTGAAGGTGTTATGCTGACTGGATGAGGAGCTGGTAGAGGATGAGGAAGCAGAGTAGGAGGAGGAAGCAACAGTAGGCAAATTGAAGCGCCCTGCAATCCTCGGTGGTGGAAGGACATACGCCAAACCTCAGGCTGCATTTACCCAGTGTGCTGTTATGGAGATATAACGGCCCTGACCGTGCTTACTGGTCCACGTATACCTAGTCAGGTGCACCTTGCCACAGATGACGTTGCGCAGTGCACACCTGATTTTGTCCCCTACTTGGTTGTGAAGGGAAGGCTCGCCTTGAAAAGTAGTGGCGGCTGGGCACGACGTACAGTGGGACAGCCACCGCCATAAGGCCTTTAAAACTAGCGGTCTCCACCAGACGGAATGACAGCATTTCAAAGGCAAGTAATTTAGAAATGCTGGCATTCAGGGCATCGCAGGTGGGTAGGGGGGTACTTCCTCTTCCTCTCAAGCGTTTGGGATATGGAGAGCTGAACGCTTCCGTGTGACATTGTGGAGATGCTTGGTGACCCAGGTGTTGGTGTTGCTGGCAGATCCTCTGTTTGTGGGGTGCCAGGTGGCACTGTCACTCCAGAGGTGGATGAAGAGGCTGTGACTGCAGCAGAAGAGGAAGCAGGAGGAGCCAGAAACCTTTCTTGGTTTTTGAGGCTTCTACTCCACTGCAGCTCGTGCTTTTCACTTAAATGCCTGGTTATGCAGGTTGTGCTCAGGTTGAGAACGTTTATGCCTCGCTTCAGGCTCTTGAGCGTGCAAACCACTCGTGTCTTGTCATCAGCACATTGTCTGAAGAACTGCCACGCCAGGGAACACCTTGGAGCTGGATTTGGTTTGCTCGGTCCCTTGCTGCGGTGGGCAGTAGGAGGCATACTGTCTAGAGGACGGCCGCTCCACTTTTGCACCCTGCTCCCTCTTCTGCTGTGCTGGTGGCTCTGTGCGACCACCGCCTCTTCCTCCGAACTACATCGGTCACTCGCATGACCTTGATTCCATGTGGGGTCGAGGACCTCATCGTCCTCCACATCATCTTCCACCCAGTCTTCACCCCTGACTTCCTTGTCGGTCTGTATACTTTCGAAAGCCCCTGCAGTTGGCACCTGTGTTTCGTCATCATCCGAGACGTGCTGCGATGGTCCTCTCATGTACTCAACTTGAAAAATAAGTGGTTGGGCATTGGTGCACTCAATCTATTCCACTTCTGCGGCAGGGCTAGGTGGATGGCCCTGGAAAACCCTGCTAAGAGAGTCATCAAAAATCAGAAGAGACTGCTGCATGACTTGGGGCTCAGACTGCTTGGCTGATTTGCAAGGGGGTGAGGTGAAAGACTGATGGACATCGGCTGCAGGTGCCAACTGTGGTCTTTCAGCAGGAGACTGGGTGGGAGACAATGTGAAGGAACTGGATCCACTGTCAGCAACCCAATCTACTATCGCCTGTACTTGTTCAGGCCACACCATTCGAAGAGCAGCATTAGGCCCAACCAAATACCGCTGCAGGTTTTGTCGCCTACTCGCACCTGAGGAAGGGGTTTCACTTGTGCGTGTAGCTGGCACAGATCGACCACATCCTCTCCCTGCAACAGGAGCTCCACCAGCAGCACCACGACCTGGGCCACGTCTCTTATTTGACGCTCTCCTCATATTTTTTGAATTTAGGATCTTGCCCTAAATGGGTGTTTAATTAATAGTAGAAAAGAACGACATTATGTAAAGAGTGTATCTCACACGGCCTGAACCAGACTAGGCCTCAATTAAAGATTTCTTTGCATAAAATGGCTGTATTTCAAATGGCTGTATTTCAAACGCCTAATTCAAACCCCTGTATGTAGAGGTGGTATCTCACAGGGCCTGAACCTCTGTAGGCCTGAAGTAAATATATCTTTGCACAAAAAGGCTGTATTTCAATCAGCTGTATTTCAAATGCCTAATTCAAACCCCTGTATGTAGAGGTAGTATCTCAGAGGGCCTGAACCTCTGTAGGCCTGAAGTAAATATATCTTTGCAAAAAAAGGCTGTATTTCAAATGGCTGTGTAACGGTCGCGTACACACACACACAGGGGGGAGGGAAGTGACCACTGCGCTCCACCCTTACCCCTGGCCCTGCCTACTTGCCTCGCGAGTCCTAATGACAGGGGACAACTGGACGGCAATCCCTAACTTGGAGTAAGTGCAGGGATGACAGACAGACAAACAACAGGACATGAACGGACCGAGTCAATACCAGGAAAGCTGCAAAGTACAAATGGAGCAAGCAGAGAATTGTCAGGAGAAGCCGGGGTCATAAATACCAGGAGAGCAGAGAAGTACAAGAGGAGTCCTAAGAGAGTAGTCAGGTGGGACCCGAGGTCACAATACCAGGACGGATGCGCAGTACAGGAGGATCAGGCAAAAGGATGGTCAAGGAACAGGATCAGGTAAGTATTCAGCAGTCCAACAAATAGCCAGGAACCTAGAAATTAACAGGCAACCTGTAGCCAGCAGGCTGCCTGTATTTATAGTGGGGAGTGAGGGTCATGTGACGTGGCCAGCGTCACATGACCGACAGACCAACCAGTCGAGCACCGAGTGATCAGCTCGGCGCTCAAGGCAGACTTAGGAGCAAGGAGCCACCCAGCTAGTAAAGCCGCCCTGGGAATGAGGTCAAACACAGAACCTCATTCCAAAAGCTAAGCAACAGTTCTGCGGGCAATGGGGGACCGAGTGCACCTTCGGAACCCTGTGACAGGCTGTATTTCAAATACCTAATTCAAACCCCTGTATGTAGAGGGGGTATCTCACAGGGCCGGAACCTCTGTAGGCCTGACGTAAATATATCTTTGCACAAAAAGGCTGTATTTCAAATGGCTGTATTTCAAATGCCTAATTCAAGCCCCTGTATGTAGGGGGGTATCTCACACGTTCTGAACCAGTGTAGGCCGGAAGTAAATATATCTTTGCACAAAATGGCTGCATTTAAAATGGCTGTAATTCAGATGCCTAATTCAAACCCCTGTATGTAGGGGGATGTCTCACACGGTCTGAACCAGTGTAGGCCTGAAGTAAATATATCTTTGCACAAAATGGCTGTATTTCAAATGGCTGTATTTCAAATGCCTAATTCAAACCCCTGTATGTAGAGGTAGTATCTCAGAGGGCCTGAACCTCTGTAGGCCTGAAGAAAATATATCTTTGCACAAAATGGCTGTATTTCAAATGGCTGTATTTCAAATGCCTAATTAGAACCCCTGCATGTAGGCGGGTATCTCACATGGTCTGAACCAGTGTAGGCCTGAAGTAAATATATCTTTGCACAAAATGGCTGTATTTCAAATGGCTGTATTTCAAATGCCTAATCCAAACCCCTGTATGTAGAGGTAGTATCTCAGAGGGCCTGAACCTCTGTAGGTCTGAAGTAAATATATCTTTGCACAAAATGGCTGTATTTCAAATGACTGTATTTGAAATGCCTAAATCAAACCCCTGTATGTAGAGGTAGTATCTCAGAGGGCCTAAAACTCTGTAGGCCTGAACTAAATATTTCTTTACCCAAAATGGCTGTATTTCAAATGCCTGATTCAAACCCATGTATGTAGGGGGGTATCTCACACGGTCTGAACCAGTGTAGGCCTGAAGAAAATATATCTTTGCACAAAATGGCTGTATTTCAAATGCCTAATTCAAACCCCTGTATGTAGAGGTAGTATCTCAGAGGGCCTGAACCTCTGTAGGCCTGCAGTTAATATATCTTTACACAAAATGGCTGTATTTCAAATGGCTGTATTTCAAACGCCTAATTCAAACCCCTATATGTAGAGGTGATATCTCTTAGGGCCTAAACCTCTGTAGGCCTGAAGTAAATATTGGTGCACCAAATGGCGGTATTTAAAATCTCTGAATGTAACCCAAATGTATTAAGGGTGTATCTCACAATGACATCTGCATCAAAGGCTGCCAACTAAATTTTTTGTGGCCAAATGAGTGTTTGTTTAAAAACTGAATTTGACAGCAGTATATAAGCCTGTAATTTCGCACGTGCTGATGCTGTAAGGCCTGAAAATAGTGTTTTTTGTCAAAAGAGTGTGTTTTTCAAACCCCAGAAAATGATGGGTGTATTTCTACCTTAAATTGCACACTGACTAATACAGATGTTGTTGATTGCCAAAAAAGTCTTTTTTTGCTAACAGAATATGAAAGCTGTATATATTAAATTTGAATTTAACATTTGCAGATCTGGAAAATATCGTTTTTTGAAAAAAATTGTGTGTTTTTCAAACCCCAGAAAATGATGGGTGTATTTCTACCTTAAATTGCACACTGACTAATACAGATGTTGTAGATTGCCAAAAAAGTATTTTTTTGCTAACAGAATATGAAAGCTATATATATTAAACTTGAATGTAACACTTGCAGATCTGGAAAATACTGTTTTTTGAAAAGAAATTGTGTGTTTTTCAAACCCCAGTAAATTATGGGTGTATTTCTACCTTAAATTGCACACTGACTAATACAGTTGTTGTAGATTGTCAAAAAAAAGTCTTTTTTTGCTAACAGAATATGAAAGCTGTATATATTAAACTTGAATTTAACATTTGCAGATCTGGAAAATACTGTTTTTTGAAAAGAAATTGTGTGTTTTTCAAACCCCAGAAAATGATGGGTGTATTTCTACCTTAAATTGCACACTGACTAATACAGTTGTTGTAGATTGTCCAAAAAAGTCTTTTTTTGCTAACAGAATATGAAAGCTGTATATATTAAACTTGAATTTAATACTTGCAGATCTTGAAAATACTGTTTTTTGAAGAAAAAAAAATTGTTTTTCAAAACCCAGAAAATGATGGGTGTATTTCTATCTTAAATTGCACACTGACTAATCCAGATTTTGTAGATTGCCAAAAAAGTCTTTTTTTGCTAAAAGAATATGAAAGCTGTATATAATAAACTTGAATTTAACACTTGCAGATCTGGAAAATACTGTTTTTTGAAAAAAAAATAGTGTGTTTTTAAAATCCCAGAAAATGATGGGTGTATTTCTACCTTAAATTGCACACTGACTAATCTAGATGTTGTAGTTTGCCCCCAAAAAATGGTGATTTGCAATGTCCCAAAAGCTCAGATGCAGTGCTGGTGCACTGAGCATGCATAAAATGGCCGCCGCCACCCACCTAACTAACAGAATTCTAAAAGTTAGTATTTTTTGGTCAATGAGCTCAGGGCAGGGTAAAACGATAGTGCCCTGCACCCACACAACTATTTGTCTGTAGATCGCCGAGTTAGATTCTCTCCTATGCTCTCCCTGAAATCACAAGTCCAGCAGCATCCTCTCCCTACACTTGTAACAGCAGAGTGACGTGCAGCGCTATGTGACCCAAGCTTATATAGAGCCTGAGTCACATGCTGCTCTGGCCAATCACAGCCATGCCATTAGTAGGCATGGCTGTGATGGCCTCTTGGGGCAAGCAGCATGACGCTTGTTGATTGGCTTCTATGCAGCCTTTCAAAAAGCGCCAAGAAAGCGCTGAACACCGAACCCGAACCCGAACTTTTACGGAAATGTTCGGGTTCGTGTCCGGGGTCCAAAAATCGTAAAGTTTGGGTTTACAGTTCGGGTTCGCTCAACCCTAGTCATGAGATTTTAGATTCCAAGAGATTTTTCAGTTGTATACTATGTCTATAGCCTGGAGCTTGTAGAACATTTTTGACAATGCTATGATGACCAATCACATTCATAGTAGTGAATGAAAGGTCAAATGCTAGCTCATTCAGTGATAGATATGTAAAGAAAGCCTCTGTATGGCTATAGGGTCTGGAAAACTGATTTGTAAAGAAACACAGATAAAATAGGAATATAATATAAGAATGTAAATAAAAGAAAGAAAACTGTGTGTTTCCTGGTTAGATATCTTAGGTATCCTGCATAACCAATGCTTCAGTGCAGTGCATATCACCTACAGGTGAAACTCAAAAAATTAGAATATCATGCAAAGTTCATTTATTTCAGTAATGCAACTTAAAAGGTGAAACTAATATATGAGATACATTCATTACATGCAAAGCAAGATATTTCAAGCCTTTATTTGTTATAATTTGGATGATTATGACTTACAGATTATGAAAACCCCAAAATCACAATCTCAGGTACCCTTTGTTCTGGGGGTATGGACTAATTAGCTGACTAGAGTGTGACACTTTGAGCCTAGAATATTGAACCTTTTCACAAAATTCTAATTTTAAGCTGCATTAATGCAATTCCTTTTAATTTGCATTACTGAAATAAATTGACTTTTGCAAGATATTCTAATTTTTCGAGTTTCACCTGTATATAGTACTAACAGCAGTTTTGAGAATACTGCAGTGTCCATTACTGCAAGATCCCCAACTCAAATTAAAAGTAACCAGAGGTGTCCAAACTGAACATGCTGTATAATTTTAACACATTCTGCACCTATATTTGAACTCAAAGGACTAGCTCATTAAAAACATTTATCACCTATCCAAAGAATAAGTACGGATGATCTCTGAGGGCCCCTCCATAGACATTGAATGGAGCAGCAGTGAATATGCATGAAAACCCCTCCATTTCAAACTCCTCACTGAAGTTGTGCAGCAAGGAGGAACGGGGGTTCGCAACCCATTCTAAAGATTGTTGGGGGTTTCAGCCGTGGGGTCTCCAATGATCATATATGTAGCGGGGTTCCGAAGGTGCACTCGGTCCCCCATTACCCGCAGACCTGTTGCTTAGCTTTGGGAATGTGTATCTGTGTTTGACCTCATTCCCAGGGTGGCTTTACTGCTGGGTGGCTTCCTGCTCCTAAGTCTGCCTTGAGCGCTGAGCTGATCACTCGGTGCTCAACTGGTTGGTCTGTCGGTCATGTGACGCTGGCCACGTCACATGACCCTCACTCCCAACTATAAATACAGGCAGCCTGCTAGTCACAGGTTGCCTGTTAATTTCTAGGTTCCTGGCTATTTGTTGGACTACTATTTACTCACCTGATTCCGTTCCCTGACGATCCTTTGCCTGCTCCTCCTGTACTGCGCATCCGTCCTGGTATTGTGACCTCGGCTCCCACCTGACTACTCTCTTAGGACTCCTCTGGCACTTCTCTGCTCTCCTGGTATTTGACCCCGGCTTCTCCTGACCATTCTTTGCTTAACCCTTTGTACTGCGTTGCTCTCTTGGTTCTGACCCGGTCCGTTCATGTTCCGTATTTTGTCTTGTCTGTCTTCCCTGCACGTATCCTAAGTTAGGGACTGTTGTCCAGTTGTCCCCTGTCATCAGGACTCGTGAGGCAAGTAGGCAGGGCCAGGGGTGAGGGTGGAGCGCAGTGGTCACTATCCCTCCCCCTGTGTGTGTGTGGACGTGACCGTTACAATATATTTATCACCTATTCACAGAAGAAGTGCCATGGGATAACCTCCTTAGAGGCTACATCTAACTTCACAACAATATTTTTTGTTATGAGTTTGATGCCACCTTCCTAGACACACGGGAGCTAATTAGACACAGGATTTTTAGACTGGGGGACAATTAAAGTCATTCTCAGGCCAAATGGTGCTACTTTCCAGGTAACAGAGGTGTTAAAGGAATTAATAAATGCCACAGATGGTACACCTCCAGCTCATCCAATGCTTGGAAATAGGACTGTATATATACATAGACCAGAATATACATTTCAAAAGCAGCCTTCTCATAATTCACATTTTGTAATAAATAACGTATGTTATGTTAAATAATGTATGTCACAAGTGCCAGGATTTTTGGCATTAGGACACCTATCAAATTAGATATTGGGGAAAGTGATTAATATTTCATATTTATATTTGGTATGCCTGGGTCTGTAAAAAAAAAGCCTGCAAAACCTGCCAGTCACATTATCCTTCATGGGGATGCCTTCAAACAGTTTTGACTCAAATTAGAACTGTGCCATACAACGCTCCACTTTTTGCATGTAATTAGTCAGTCTCTTGCCACATAACTATAAGGAGGGTAAAGGGCATCTGGCTAAGATCATTTAAAAATTTCATACTATAAATCACACATGGTCAGATCCCAGAGACACACATAGCTGTGGGTCTGGCCAACTTTCCTCACTTCCTCTAGCGTGGATCCCTCACAGATTTAATTGGTATTCGATTCATTATTTTATACCCATTTTCTTTCTGTACTGTTTGCTTGTCTGTATGTCCCTTTTTGTCATCTTTTTGTAAAATTTTATTACTGTACCTTTTTGTATATTAAATTTTAAATTTAATTCATTCCTTGCTGCTAAACATACCCACACCCTCTAAGTACTGCATTGCTGTGTTACCATTGAAGGCCAGTGCGCTAGGGATCATATCCTAGAATGCAATGTCTTCCTGATAGTGTTGTGAGACCTTAACCAGGGTGTTCTGTTGGCCGTATTTACGGACAGTGGCAGCATTGTGTGTGGATATGTGGACATGTTTGGGGCTTCTTTCACTCCTTGGCAGCCTAATGCATTAGGTGAGTGTAAAAACAAGGATGGTAGCGGAGTTCACCTTTAGAGTCACATTCAAGGTCACAGGTGCAGTGCATGACAGAGTAGCCCTCAGGGTCTGTCATGTTGTGTGTATGCTGATCGTGACATTCTTTATTTCTCCAATGCATGTAAAATAGGAATATTAGGCAAGTTTGTAAATATTATTAATTGATAAAGGGCTACAGCTCCTTGGTAGTCTTATGTGTCTCCATGGTAACAGACTACAAACAAAGCCTGTATAACCTGATCCTGCAGTCATGCTCCCTTCTGTCTGTTCTCCACATCTTATTTACCTGCATTTGGTAGGTTAGCCTGAAGCAGGTGACAGGTGGCAATGTTTGCAGGATCAAACTACACATACATGAATATTTCAAATGTTTCTTTCAAAAGCACAGCCTGTTTCTTCTATTTCCTTTATCACCCTGGTGATTCTGAGTTTCCATAGCAACAGCTATAAATGTAAACATGACCTGTGATACAGTAACTACCCTATAGATGCAGATTTTTTGGTACACCTCACCACCAGGCATCTATTCCTTAAAAACAGAAGACAAATGTAAGTTTCTTAACAGATGTGTGCTTTTTTCAAGCAACAACATAAGGAAACATTTCAGATCCTTTTATTGACCGCAAAAGTTCCAAAATTTCAGTATTATTCCCAAGTTACAAGAACCAGAAAAGTAAGGGAACAAATTAAAATGTAGAGGTTTTTTTTACAGGAAGTAAGGTTTTCATTTTAAAGACATCTACTGTGTCAAAAGTCCACAAATCCTTTTCAGGTTTCTTTCCCACTACATTTTATTTGCTGTGAAAAAGTGTTATATCGCAATTCCCCAAAACGCAGTTATTTCTGCTCAGGTGAAGCAGGTCTGGCAGAACATTCCTTAAATTATCTACAACTCAGCACGGATTCTGCAGCCTTGAGCTCATACACCATGGCCCTGTATATAATAGGATCCTTGCATGTGGATTACTTTCACCAAGCTCAGTCTTAGTTTTATGAGCACAATAAAGTGGGAGCATTCAGTCATTTTTACTCTTCCATAATCATAAAAACAATTAATGAAACTGTCTGTGAAAGAAAGACTTCTAAGGTAAAAATCTATTATAAAGATGACTGCGACATGAAGAAGACTTATGCAGTAGGGAATAAGTCCAGTCTTTTAAGTTGCTCCACCATTTAAATATACGCTTTGCTATCACACAGTTAAGCGGGACTGTGTTTCTGGGTATTTTCAGGAAACAAGTACATTTTATTATGGCAAAGTGCTTAAAATAAAACTCTGCTTCCAAATGTACTGTACCAAGTATAAAACATAACACGTCTTAGTTTAAAGGGATTGCTTCTTTCCAGATATGGAATAAATAGAACCACTGTTCTTGTACTGGGTCAGAGATCACCCAGTGAAGTGATGTTGCTTCTGTAAAGAAAGCAGAGACAGTTTTCTTATCCTGAACAACCACTTTGGTGTTAGCATTGCATACTTTGAAAATAGAACCTTAAAGGGGCGGACCACTTTCTGGCTACTGATGACCAGTGGGTATGTAAGGTAACTGTATGGCACTTAGTATTATAGCCTTTGTAGATATTCTGTGTCATTTGCCATATTTTCTAAGCCAAGTCCCCTTGTTGGGCAAATCTTCTGTCCTCATAGAGGTCCTGTCCATAAGATGGTGGCTGATGGAGGGTCCTATGACCATACTTATCTCTCTTATCTATCTTCTACAAAACTATTTTACCATTATTTTATTCTATTATTATGTATTATTTGTTACACACACAAAAGCATATACTTATATACTAGATTTTACACGACTTTTAATAGTAATCTTCTATAATCCCAAGATACTTTACACCAATCCTACCAACCACACCAATGTGACCGTTCTCCGACCATGAAATGTAGGTATTTTTACAAATCTATATATAGTGGATATATTTGATTGATTTCGAATGGATTTATGTCAAGGAGTGCATCTATGAGGAACTAATCACTCGCTATGTCACTGTGTAAAGATTGATATAAAATGACAGTCACCATACACAACCCTTGTATGTGTCTAGAAGTACCCACAGACAGGGGCGATCATACCGTTATATTTGACCTGGAACAGACACAGAGGAACTGCTCCCCTGGGCGCCCAACCATCTGTGATCAAAATGTAACCCGTAGTATACAACAAAGCACTGCAACATCACCAACCCCGTTCCCGCTGTCACTGTGTAACAAAAGGGTCCAGAATATAACAGCGCTTCTTACTCCCTTGTCATCTCCACACAGTAGGCGGTACTCCACCGGCATCTGCCACTCTTACATGATTTATGACAGAAGAGGCCGTACCCCAGCAGTGTCTCTCATCCTGCTGACATCCCCATGCAGGAGTGGCATCCCACCACTGTCACTCCCACATGATCCCGTCCACATTCACCGGGCTTTTTGCGCGCCGAAACACTGGTTTTAAAAAGGGCAACATTTGTAACCATTTCTATTATACTATTGTCCTGATGAAAGGGGCTGTACACCCTTGAAACACGTCAACTTGGAATAAAACAACTCCTTTTTTCCAATACTTACTTGGTATCAAATCTCCTGTATACAGCACCTATAAAAGGTTCACATAAAAAAAAATTACTACACAGACTTTTCTCTCCACCATTCACACTTCACCTGCATTAACCTCCTAAGATTGCAAGTGCAGATGGTAGGTGCAGTTTATTCTAATGGAGAAGGCTGAGTGAGATGACTGAAGTTATTTTTGCCTGGTCACATGACCCTCCATCAGCAGCCATTTTATGGACAAGACCTCCATATGGATTGCATAAAAGACTTGGCAAACCGGGGGCATACCGTATGAAATATAGAAAATGGCGCGGATCAACAAAGGCTATATTGCAAAGTGCCATATAGTGATCTTGCATACCATTCATCAACAGTAGCCAGAAAGTAGCCAACCCTTTAAGGCTTCAACCAGTCTGGTGCTGACTAAAGTGAGATATGGACTGTAAATAATCTTTGCAAGGGATTTTGGACTTGACGGCTGGATCTCCCTGTCATGGTCCTCAGAGTAGTCATTGGTCAGCAGTGACAAGTAGCAGTGGTGATAAATCTGAGGATAAATCTGAGGACTAGTCACACAGAGCTGGGAGTCAGAACCAGGAGTTACAGAGCAAATGAAAATAAAGTCAGAGTCAGTGTAGATTATGGTAATGTTACCATAAATGCAAATCATGTAGGTTTCTTTGGATACTTAGAGAGAGGGGGCCCAATGTATGGTGAAAACCTGCATTAGAATCCCCTCTTCAGAGGTCCTACAAAAACGTCTATGGAGATTTAACCCATAGATAATGGAGTTAATCTATTATCAAACAAGCACCAAGTCCACCTGATCCAGTTGGTTAGAGGAATGATAGTGCAGTACCAGAACCAAACCCTTGTGTATATCTTTGAGCCATGGTATTGTTAGACCATAGGAATCCACTTTCTATGATTAACACCGATAATGTTCCCACTATGGAAGAACATAACTGTCCATTTTCAGTGCTCAGCACTGCATCTGTCAGAGTTTTTCTGTCATGTTGCTTTAAATACCTTCAAAACAAATACACTAGCATTCCAGACTTCACATTTTACCTATTTAACTAATCTAATTCTACAGTTTGATTGCTTTCGAAGGCCTTCATTTACAAGTGGACCTAGATATTGGCATCAATTATTGGCACAATTTAATGCAACTTGATGCCTTTAGGTTTGGAAATGTTATCTGAAAAAAAGCATCCTATATAGAAAGGGGATATGGCCTAATATACAACATTCTGTGCCAAAATTGTGCCACAATTCTGATGTAAAATCCTGTCTCAAACTCATCCAACCGATAGTTGTAATAAAGTCAGAGAAAAGTGTTTATCTCTGCACAGCATTTATCATCCAGCATGAGGCACTGTGATGAATTTGGTATATTTCTAGACAGCCTGCCTAAGCTTACATCATCTATAGGATTAGTAACTCTGCTCCAATCTCATTTCTCTTTTCTGCTATCTTTCTTTGGCATGAATCTTAAAATGCTGGAATTTCCAGAGGAGAAGGTTAATCCCATATGGTTTAAATACATTCTGTATATTTATGTAGTTACAAGATGAGTAATGTTGATGAAAGGTAGATACAAATACTGACACCCATTCTAGCTCAAGCATTATCTTTTCTACATGATACTGAAATATTAGGTCACGCGAAGAACAGCTGGGACATAGTCATGTAGTCTGCTTATGTGTTCTGATAGAAGTTACTCTTATTTGAAATGATTTTCACTCTTAAAAAGTAAATAATGAGGAGGAAAAAAATTTTTGAACATTGTGTTAAAGTTTATAATTAATGATAATATTTAGCCCCGGAGAAATGGGATGTTGAAGGAATTTTAACTTTCATTTAACTCCTTTAGGAAAATAAAATTGCCCAAGTGAAACATATGTTAATCAGTTCTTTCATTATTTTATTCTACTTGGCAGGGATGCGGATCTAAGCTCCATTTCGCACTATTTAGCATTTATGAATGCAATTCATTCCTTCCCATCATTGTGATCTATCATATTCACTTAGAATAAAAGTTACTTCCTAAAAGTGCCTTTTGCACAGATGAATTGCAAAGTGACATTCATGGATGTAAACAAGATCTCTTCTTTTATTAATAGTACTGGTAAAAATGTGACAGTTTTTTTATTTCAATATCAATTTGTCTTTTTGTTCAATTTACACAATGTGTAACATTTCTATAAGCAAATTATTAAAAGATACAGCAAGGTGATTGAATTCCCAGGTGAAACTATAATTACCTTTTTATAATTAGTTAAAAGGGTCTATTAGGTTCCTTAAACATAACTCCAAGACCTTAATTTCTTGCACATTGGTCCCCCAAATGCAACTTTCCAAGGTGGTCTATAGACTAAAGGTCCATGGCCCCACAGGCAATACCAAAGAAGCTGACACAGTGACACCCTTTTCTGATGTCATGCCATGTGCCACTTGCATATGAGCTTCCACCTCTCTTTCTGTTAATCCTCATTGCTTTCCAGAACACAATGGGAAGAGGCTAAAATGGAGAAGAAAACTCTCCATATTAACAGTATAATATGCATACAGCATGGCAGAGGTGGGGATGTGTAAGGCATCATGTCAGCGCTTTGCAACTGCACCTCTAATGGCAGTAGTTATTATTAACCCCTTCCAGACACAGCCATTTTCACCTTTCTTAAACGGACACATTTTGCAAACCTTCCCTGTCACTTTATGTGGTAATACATTTGAATGCTTTTATTTATCCAACCATTTCTGAGAATGTATTCTCGTGACACCTTGTACTTCATGGTAGCAGTGAAATAAAGTCGATAAATTTTATCTTTATTTTTTATTTTTTTAAATATAGAAATTTTTTAAATAATGTGCTATTTTCTAAGTTTAAATTTCTCTGCTTTTAAAGGGGTCGTCCGATATTTTTTAGATGCACACACTTTATACTGGAGATGTGGCGCAGCTAATGTCACTATCTGCAGCGGACACCGTCTACGGAAAAACTACACTGGATGTTCCAGATATTTTTTGGATGCGCACACTTTACACTGGAGATGTGGCGCAGCTAATGTCACTGTCCACAGCGGACACTGTCTACGGAAAAAGTACACTATATGTCACAGTTTTTTTTGGGATGCGCACACTTTACACTGGAGATATGACGCAGCTAATGTTGTTGTCTGCAGCGGCCTAAATATTGTGCTCTAAAAATAGATATTGCTGCCACATACATTAGTCCTTAGAAGGACTTTTGGGTCTGTAAAGTTTTAGCAATTTAGCACAGGTTGTGCTGAAAATATAGAATGCTGATGCCACACCCAATAGTCTTTAAAAGGACTTTTGGGTCTCTGAAATGTTTTGGTGGTAAAAATATTCTTAAATCACTCCCTACACTATCTGTCCCTTCCTCAGCACAGCTCTCACTGACTAAGAATCAGCCGAACATGCATCATCGGGTGCTATATAGCACCCGATGACGCGTTCTGGCTAGCCAATCACTGTAATGCCAGCAGCCAACATGGCTACGGCATTACAGTGAAGGCAGTACTTACCTGCACGTTTTATTGGCATAGCAGCCAAGAAATGTGCGGGGCGGAGACTCTAGCATTGCGAATACCGCCATGTGCCGAGCATCAAGATGCTCGAGCCGAATTATTGTTCGGCCAAGCATGCTCGATCATCACTATTTATTACCCTAATTCTGAAGTGTATAGAAACCCCCCATATGTAGTGATAAACTGCTGTATGGGCACACAGTAGGGCTCAGAAGGAAAATAGCGCCATATGATTTTTGAAGGACAGATTTTGCTGGAATGGTCTTTAGGCACCATGTTACATTTGAAGAGACCCTGAGGTATCCCTACAGTGGAAACCCTCAAAAGGTGACTCTATTTTAATAATTTATCGAGGGGCACACTAAGTGCTTTGACCCCACGAGTGTTTCATAGAATTTAGGCCTATTGCACACGACCGTATGGCTTTTTCAGTGTTTTGCGATCCGTTTTTCACGGATCCGTTGTTCCGTTTTTTGTTTCCGTTGTGTTTCCGTTTCTGTTCCGTTTTTCCGTTCCGTTTTTCCGTATGGCATATACAGTATACAGTAATTACATAGATAAAATTGGGCTGGGCATAACATTTTCAATAGATGGTTCAGCAAAAAACGGAACGGAAACGGAAGACATACGGATGCATTTCCGTATGTGTTCCGTTTTTTTGCGGACCCATTGACTTGAATGGAGCCACGGACTGTGATTTGCGGGCAATAATAGGACATGTTCTATGTTAAAACGGAACGGAAAAACGGAAATACGGAAACGGAATGCATACGGAGTACATTCCGTTTTTTTTTGCGGACCCATTGAAATGAATGGTTCCGTATATGGACCGTATACGGAACGCAAAAAACGTCCAGTAAACGGGGAAAAAAAACGTCCGTGTGCAATAGGCCTTAGAAACATTTTTTCCAATAAAGTGATGCATAAGCCCCACATTTTTCATTTTCCCAAGGGGTAAAAATCACAGGAGAAAGATCACCTTACAATTCGTTACCCATTTTCTCCTGAACACAGCAACATCCCATGTATGTTTGCAAACTGCTGTTTTGGGCACACTGCAGGACTCAGAAGGGAAAAAGCGGCATTTGGCTTTTGGAGGGCAGTATCTGCTGTAACTGTTTTTAGGCACAATGTGGTGTCGTGAAGAGAGGAACCCCCACATTGGAAAGTCCCAAAAAGTGACCCCATTTTGGAAACTATACCCTCAAGGAATGTATTGAGGAGTGCTTTAAGCCCACAGGTGTTTCATAGAATTTAGATACATTTTGATATGAAAATGATTTTTTTTTCAAATAAAATCTTTCTTTAGTGTCAATTTTTTTATTTTTACAAGGGGTGACACACCATAAGCAGTCATAAACAGCTGTTTGGACACTCCAGGGTTCAGAAGAGAAATGTGCATTTAAGGCCTAGTCAAAGATAATTCACAGCAGATGGTCAAAATAAAAATTGCTATTTTTACACAGATATTTAAATTCAGTACCCAATATTTTGTGCTCATCATGTGCCAGTGTGGAAAGTAAGCCCTTTTATTATTATGCTGTGTATCCTGGCTTTAGAAACACCCTACATGTGGCCCTGATGTTTGCCAGGACATACAACAGTGCTCAGGAGTAAAGAAGAACAACCATATGCACTTGAGGCCCAATGTGGTAAGTCACACTGCTGGAGGCTCAGAAATAAAAAATTGAACCAGATATTAAAAGCTGAAGTCAGCATTTTGACTCCTCAGGCATTTTGTAGAAATAGGCAACTGTGTAAAATGAAAATTGCAAGCTTAGCACAGTAATAATGCCCAATATACTGTGCTTAGCTGGTGCTATCTAAGGCCCCTTTCACACGAGTGAGTTTTCCGTGTTCATGTCACGCAATGCACCTGCACTAAATCCTTACCTATTAATTTGAATGGGTCTGTGTACATGAGCGTTTTTTTCACGCATCAGTTATGCGATGCGTAAAAAACACAGCATTTTCTATATTCTGCGTTTTTCACGCAGCCCAGGCCCTATTGAAGTGAATGGGGCTTCAGTGAAAAACGCATTGCATCCGGAATCAAGTCCGGGTGCAATGCGTTTTTCACTGATGGTTGCTAAGAGATGTTGTTTGCAAACCTTCAGTTTTTATCACGCATCAAAATTCATTGCACCCACGAGGAAAAAACTGGACAGCTGAACCCAATCACAGACAAAACTTACTGAACTTGCTCGCAAAATGGTGTGAGTTTCACTGAACGCACCCTGAACTCATTCGGAGCCAATCAGTATCATTTGTGTGAAAGAGGCCTAAGACACACCTTTTAAATTGTTAGGCAGGTTCTACCAAGTACTGAGATGCCATAAATGTGGATATAAACTGCCGTTTGGGTACGCTGCAGAATTCAGAATGGAAATGTTGTTTTTGAACAGCCTCTGTTCTGAGAAATATACTTCATTTTTCTCTTAGGGTCCATTCACACATCCGTATGTGTTTTGCGGATCTACGGATCTGCGGATCCGCAAAACACGGACACCGGGAATGTGCGATCCGCAATTGCGGACAAGAATAGGACATCTTCTATTTTTTTCGGGAACGGAATTGCGGACCCGGAAGTGCGGATTCGTATTTCCGGATCCGAACAGCACATTGTGTGGCCGCATAGAAATGAATGGGTCCGCAATTCCGTTCCGAAAAATGCGGAACAGAATTGCGGACGTGTGAATGGAGCCTTAATGGAGCTGTGTGAGAGCTTGTTTTTGGGATTTTTCATATTGGCTGTGCACCCATTTTTTTCTCTTTTTTTTTCCCTCTTTTTTTGTTTATTTTCCCGGTGCTGCCATCTTTTCATTTATATATATATATTTATATATATATATATATATATATATATATATACTGTAAGCAGGGCCGTTTGAAGGAATTTGGGGGCCCCAAGCAAAATAGACATGGAGGCATTTAATGTGCATGAAATTTGAACAGTGCCATCCACAGATCTCCCCCCTAAACAGTGCCATCCACAGATCTCCCCCTAAACAGTGCCATCCACAGATCTCCCCCCTAAACAGTGCCATCCACAGATCTCCCCCCTAAACAGTGCCATCCACAGATCTCCCCCCCTAAACAGTGAAATCCACAGATCTCCCCCCTAAACAGTGCCATCCACAGATCTCCCCCCTAAACAGTGCCATCCACAGATCTCCCCCCTAAACAGTGCCATCCACAGATCCCCCTCCCCTAAACAGTGCCATGATGGCACTGTTTAGGGGAGGGGGGGGTCTGTGGATGGCACTGTTTAGGGGGAGATCTGTGGATGGCACTGTTTAGGGGGGAGATCTGTGGATGGCACTGTTTAGGGGGAGATCTGTGGATGGCACTGTAGGGGGATCTGTGGATGGCACTGTAGGGGTATCTGTGGATGGCACTGTTTAGGGGGGAGATCTGTGTGGATGGCACTGTTTAGGGGAGGGGGGATCTGTGGATGGCACTGTAGGGGGATCTGTGGATGGCACTGCCATACACAGATCCCCCTCCTAAACAGTGCCATCCACAGATCCCCCCTAAACAGTGCCATCCACAGATCCCCCCTCCCCTAAACAGTGCCATGATCATCATGATGGCACTGTTTAGGGGAGGGGGGATCTGTGGATGGCACTGTAGGGGGATCTGTGGATGGCGCTGTTTAGGGGGGAGATCTGTGTGGATGGCACTGTTTAGGGGAGGGGGGATCTGTGGATGGCACTGTAGGGGGATCTGTGGATGGCACTGCCATACACAGATCCCCCCTAAACAGTGCCATCCACAGATCCCCCCCTAAACAGTGCCATCCACAGATCCCCCCTCCCCTAAACAGTGCCATGATCATCATGATGGCACTGTTTAGGGGAGGGGGGATCTGTGGATGGCACTGTAGGGGGATCTGTGGATGGCGCTGTTTAGGGGGGAGATCTGTGTGGATGGCACTGTTTAGGGAGGGGGGATCTGTGGATGGCACTGTAGGGGGATCTGTGGATGGCACTGCCATCCACAGATCCCCCTAAACAGTGCCATCCACAGATCCCCCCTCCCCTAAACAGTGCCATGATCATCATGATGGCACTGTTTAGGGGAGGGGGGATCTGTGGATGGCACTGTAGGGGGATCTGTGGATGGCGCTGTTTAGGGGGGAGATCTGTGTGGATGGCACTGTTTAGGGGAGGGGGAATCTGTGGATGGCACTGTAGGGGGATCTATGGATGGCACTGCCATCCACAGATCCCCCTACAGTGCCATCCACAGATCCCCCTCCCCGACGCTCACAGCACAGCAGTATATTTATAAACGAATCACTACTTTAATCATTGCTCAAGTCATTACTGAGCTCTTTACTAGGATTGTTTGGATATCTCTGACTCTGGTCTCTGACTCTTACTTTGTCTTAGCTCCGGTAACAACAGCAGGCAGTGCAGGCGGCGCTCACTCACTGACGTCACGCGCCTGCGCCGCCTAGTGGGAGGAGCAGGCGCGTGACGTCAGTGACAGTGAGTGAGCGCCACCCCCTCACTGCCTGCTATTACCGGAGTCCGGAGCTAAGACAAAGTAAGAGATATCCGAAATAATCCAAGTAAACAGCTCACTCAGCAATGCCAATGAGCAATGATTAAAGTTAAAGTAGTCGGGGCCCTGTATATTCTAACCCCCAGGCAAGCGTCCCTGTCACCATGGGAACGCTTGGGGGTTAGAATATACCATCGGATTTGAGTTTTTTATGATCTCACTGAGCTCGAAAACTCAGATCCGATGGTATATTCTAACCAGGCAAGCGTCCCCGTCACCATGGGAACGCCTGGGGGTTAGAATATTTTATACCATTGGATCTTCTGAGTTACTCTGCTTGGCCAGCTTGGGGCCCCAACCAGCTCGGGGCCCCAAGCAATTGTTTGTTTTGCCTGTCTGTTAGCGACGGGCCTGACTGTAAGCATCTAAAGGGTAAGGTTATTGATGGCAAGTATGTGTCACTGAGGCTGCTGCTCTCAGTGATGTAAATCCCGGAGGTAAATGGCAACCAGTGATGTTAGATTGCTGAGTTTGTGGTAGCTGGAATTTGGGTCCGGGATTTAGGAGTGACTGAAGAGTTTGGGTGGGAAGGTCACTCCCATACTCCATCTCCTGTGTTACCACCTCACCCAGCTGGAAGCTAATTTAAAAGACACACTGTCAGTATGTGTTTGGTGTTGGTCTGCAGAAGACTTAGGAGCATTCCTCTCCACAGTGTTCCTGAGACGGAAAAGACAAGATTCTGCACAAAGGTGACTCCTGTATTTTGCCTGTTTAACAATTGAACTGTTATATGACACATGAGGGCTGAAGATAAGTGCTTTATGTGACTGAACTTTGATGGGCTGAAGCCAAGCCATCCTGTTGGACCAAATTTGAGTTGTGTTTTTTCCAATAAAACCCTTATGTTGCATCCTCAGGTCAGACCCCCAATGTTAATTCAGACCTTAGCTGAAAGGCCCATTTAGACCCCCAATGTTAATAAGACCCCAATGAGACCTTAAATCAGAACCCCAAACAGACCTCAGCTCAGACCCCAATGTAAATGACCCCCAATAAGACCTCAGATAAGAGCCCTATAGCTCTCAACAGCCCCTATATCATCCCCCATGCCTCTCATCAGCCCCCATATCAGCCCTTATGCCTTTCAGCCCCCATTATGCCTCTCTGCCCCCATTATCAGCTATTATCAGCTTTTATGCCCCCATTATCAGCTTTTAAGCCCCCATTATGCCACCCCATTATCAGCCTCCATCAGCCCCCATTATCAGCTTTTATGCCACCATTATCAGCCCCCATTATCAACTTTTATACACCCATTATCAGCTTTTAAGCCCCCATTATGCCCCCAGCAGCCTCATGTTTTCTAAAATAAAAAAACACTTACCTCTCCTGCTCCAAGACGCTGCCGCTCGTCACCGCCCACGATCCTCTTCATCCGGCTGTTGGCTGTGCTATGTGAACCGGCGCACACAGCGTGATGTCACAGAGCGACAGCCTGCACAGCTGACAGCCGAGGACCAGGAAGCAGGGAATACAAAGCCTTTACCACTTCCTGGTCCTCTGATGCTAATGAAGCGCTTCCATAAAGAAAGCGCTTCATTAGCATTCGCCCCATATGACGCAGGGGCATTTTTCACCCACTTTTGGGGGAAAAAATGCGTCTTATGGGGCGAAAAATACGATATATCGAAAAAAAATAAAACGTTTTACCACTTTTATACAAAGCATTTTTGTGTTACCATTTTCTGAAAGTTATTTTAATTTTTTTTTGGCAATGGTATTGTGTCAGGGCTTGTGTTTTGTGGGATGAGGTGATATTTTCATTGCTTCCATTTTGGGGAAGATAAGACTTTTTAATTGCTCTATATGCTTTTTGTGAGGTGCCAAAAAATGTCTGTTTTGGCATAGTACCTAATGGGATAGATCATGTGAAATTTTTTAAGTAGGTCGTTACGGGTGCAGCAATGCCTGATTTAAATATTTTTTTTTAAAAAAACTGTTTTACACAATATAAGCATTTTTGAAATAAAAATATCATGTTTTTTGTTGCCATTTTCTAAAGATGGTCTTGTGTGAGGACTCATATTTTTGCAAGATGAGTTAACATTTTCATTGCTACCATTTTGGGTTACATGGTACTTTTTGATCATTCGATATTACCGTTTTTTATATCTTTTTATTTTTTTTAAATTGTAAATAGCTTGATGGGGGTAAAGGGAACTTTTTACTTGAAACTTTTATTTTTATATTTTTATAAAACTTTTTATTACTTTTTAATTTACTCTGTATTGTTATCCCACTATGGGACTTCAATTTTTGGGAGTCTGATCCTTTTTACAATGCAGTTCAATACATGCTATATTGTACTGCATTGAACTGTCAGTTTTACACTGAAATTTCGCCTATGAGACCCAACCTGTGTGCTGTGCGTCATAGCCTTCCGTAGCTGACAGGCCCCACCCCATGACTGCATCACAAGGAGCCCCCTCCTTCTGTAAACCCTTTTGATGTGGGGGTCAATATTGACCATGGTATCAAATGGTGCATTTACACCAACATATTATCTGACCAATTTCTGTCCAATCAGACCAATATTTTGTGTGTATAACAAAATTTTTGTATGTGTAAACGGCCATTTGACCAAGGACTGGTCAAAAATTCTGTGAGATAATAGAGTGTTTTTTTGTAATTCCACCCCATTTGGAATTTTTTTTCCCACCTCCCACCACTTTGTATGCAACTTTAACCACCTCCGGACCGCTGTACGCAGATTCGCGTTCCGGAGGTGGCAGCGCTGCGCACAATCACGCATATACGCGTCATCTCGCGAGACGCAAGATTTCGCTCAAAGCCGGCCCGCGCATGCGCATCGCGGGCCGGCAAAATTTAAAGAACAAGTTCGTCACCAGCCTGCCAGCAACGATCATTGGCTGGCAGGCTGGCGATTTTCAAAAAATCCAATCACAAGTCATATAACAGATCATATTAGTAAATATGATCTGTTATATGGCTTGTCTGCTCCTCTGCTGGTCCTTTTCGTCGGTTGGATCCAGCAGAGGAGCAGACTGAACTGTGAGTACACCAAACACTACACCTTAGCCCCAGATCACCCCCCTGCACCCCAATTAACCCTTTGATCACCCCTGTCAATCACTAGTGAAAGGAAAAAAAGTGATCAGTGTAAACTGTCATTTTTTTTTTCACTAGAATTGGCTGTTAGGTTTTAGGGATAGTTTAGGGCCCTTGGTTAGGTAGTTTAGCGTGAGTTAGCGCCCAGCCCACCGCACCGCAGTCACTTATTCGCTGTTTAGCGTATCGCTAATCAGCATTTGTACTTTTATAGTATCTGTAAGTGATCAAAACTGATCACGGTCAGATCTATAATAGTATTAGTGTCACCTTAGCTCGCCCTCCACCCAAAACGCAGTGTTTGCCCAATCAGGCCTGATCGGTCGCCCACACGTGCGTTCACCCACGCCCGCCCCACCGCAGTGACAAAAAATATATATATTTTTGATCACTGCACATTCATTTTACACGCACTGCGGCGATAAAAAAATCAGTTTTGATATTTTTTATCAACCGCAGCGGCCTCCGGTACTTTGCTAGCCTCCCCTTTGTAAGACAGGCTTGCTTTTTTTCTTGGGTAGTCTCAGGGAATACCCCTAAATTTAGTAGTCCAAAATGTCAAACAGGGGGTATTCTTCTGAAGAGGCCTACAGGATTCTGACCCAGTCGGATGAGGAGTGGGAACCCTCATCTGACGAATCTAGCGGGTCAGAATATGAACCTGTGGAAAGCAGTGGCTCTCTGACCCAAAGTTCAGACGAGGAGGTTGAGGTCCCTGGCAGCACCAGGCGTACCCGGCCCCGTGTCGCTAGACCACAGGTTATGCAGGATCCGCTTCAAGAGCAGCAGAGTGGGGCTGTCGCTGCCGGATCACGTGGTGAGGCATACACCAGCAGCGCAGCCCTCCCTGGACCTAGTACCAGCACTGCCGTACAACATGGTGATGTGGCGAGCACCAGAAGGGCAGTTGAAGCTGGTACGGTGGCACGTGCAGTAGTTACCCCGTCGCAGCCACCGCACAGACAGGCCCGTAGAGCCCCTAGAATCCCTGAGGTGCTGGCAAACCCTGATTGGCAGTCACCAACTTCAGCCGCACCATTAGTTCCCCCTTTCACCGCCCAGTCTGGAGTTCGCGTTGAGACGGCTCAAATCGGTTCGGCCCTGGGATTTTTTGAGCTGTTCTTGACTGCGGAGCTCTTGGACTTAGTCGTGGCAGAGACAAACCGGTATGCCACACAATTTATATCCGCCAACCCGGGAAGCTTTTATGCCCAGCCTTTCCGGTGGAAAATTTTTTTGGGCCTTCTCCTCAACATGGGTCTAACTAAAAAGCATGAATTGCGGTCATATTGGTCCACAAACCCGATTCATCACATGCCCATGTTCTCTGCTGCTATGTCCAGGGCACGATTTGAGGCCATCCTCCGTTTCCTGCATTTTAGCGACAACACCACCTCCCGTCCCAGAGGCCACCCAGCTTTTGACCGGCTCCACAAAATTCGGCCCCTCATAGACCATTTCAACCAGAAATTTGCAGATTTGTATACCCCCGAGCAAAACATCTGCGTAGACGAGTCCCTAATACATTTTACCGGGCGCCTTGGCTTCAAACAATACATCCCAAGCAAGCGTGCCCGGTATGGGGTCAAATTGTATAAGCTCTGTGAAAGGGCCACAGGCTATACCCACAAATTTCGGATCTATGAGGGAAAAGATCAGACCCTGGAACCGGTCGGTTGCCCTGACTACCTGGGGAGCAGTGGGAAGACAGTCTGGGACTTGGTGTCACCCTTATTCGGCAAGGGGTACCATCTTTATGTGGACAATTTTTACACAAGTGTGGCCCTCTTTAGGCATTTGTTTCTAGAACGGATTTGCGCCTGTGGCACCGCGCGAACTAGTCGCGTGGGCTTCCCCCAACGGCTTGTAACCACCCGTCTTGCAAGGGGGGTGAGGGCTGCCTTGTGTAACGAAGAACTGCTCGCGGTGAAATGGAGAGACAAGCGTGACGTTTACATGCTCTCCTCCATTCACGCAGACACGACAATCCAAATTGAGCGAGCAACCCGTGTCATTGAAAAGCCCCTCTGTGTCCACGACTATAATGCGCTCATGGGAGGGGTGGACTTCAATGACCAGATGTTGTCTCCGTATTTAGTTTCCCGCAGAACCAGACGCTGGTATAAGAAGGTGTCTGTATATTTAATTCAATTGGCGCTGTATAATAGTTTCGTTCTCTACAGTAAGGCTGGGAGAACACGATCCTTCCTCAAATTCCAGGAAGAGATCATCGAGAACCTCCTTTATCCAGGAGGTTCCGTGGCCCCATCCACCAGTGTAGTTAGCCGTCTACACGAGCGACATTTCCCCAGTGTCGTTCCTGGTACCTCAACCCAACCGTCACCCCGAAAAAGATGTCGTGTCTGTAGCAGGAGTGGAATAAGGCGTGACACCCGCTATTTCTGTCCTGACTGTCCTGACCACCCTGCCCTATGCTTTGGTGAGTGTTTCCGGAAGTACCACACACAGGTACACCTAGCATAGGGATTGCATCTCACAGGACAGGCACACAGGGCTATTAGGGCCCTTTTACTCACAGATGCTGCAAACCTCTCCTTTCACCTGGGATAAAGTGCATAACGTACTTCGCCACATCTTTGGGCGATTTGCGCTTTGCACATTGTCCCATGGGGAAGGAGAGGTTTGTTCTATAAAGGTAAAAAAAAACTAAACAAAAAAAAAAATACCGGTAAGTAAAAAAGTTAACGTTCAGTTAAAAAAGTTAAAAAAAGTTTAATATGTTCTGTTGAAAAGTTAATAAATTTATTGCGTTGCGGCCTGGTTTTTTCTTTTTTGTTTTGTTTTTTTTACCTTCCAGGTGGACCAACCGATCGACTAGCTGCAGCACTGATGTGCATTCGGACAGAAGCATTGCGCTGCTGTCAGATTACACGCAAGTCGGTGTATGCGGTGCTGCAAGACGAGATTTCTCCTCTGCAGTAAAAGATACGTTTGCCGAGGCATATGAGCTGAGGAGGTGGCGGTGTTCATATACTTTGGCAAACACTTTGTATATATAAAAAAAAAAAATCCCGGCAATGATTTATTCATCCACATCGATTGATGTGAATTGAGAAATCTGGTTTGCCAGGGCATACGAGCTAAGTGGGTATGGATGTTGGGCGGAGCTCCTATGTCCTGGCAGACGCCTTTCCCCTCCTTTTTCTTTTTTTGGCAAAGATTTTTTCATCCACATTGATCGATGCGAATGAAGAAATCTGTGCCGTTCATTTTTTTCTTTCAGCCCAGAGGCTGAACGGAAAAAAAAAATCTCATTACCTGTATGCTCAATATAAGGAGAATAGCAGAAACTCCTAATGCTGGGCATACATGTAATGATTGCGGAGACCCTCAAATGCCAGGGCAGTACAAACACCCCACAAATAACACCATTTTGGAAAGAAGACACCCCAAGGTATTCGCTGAGGGGCATATTGAGTCCATGAAAGATTGAAATTTTTGTCCCAAGTTAGCGGAAAGGAAGACTTTGTGAGAAAAAAATAAAAAAAAATCAATTTCCGCTAACTTGTGCCAAAATTTTTTTTTTCTATGAACTCGCCATGCCCCTCATTGAATACCTTGGGGTTTCTTCTTTCCAAAATGGGGTCACATGTGGGGTATTTATACTGCCCTGGCATTTTAGGGGCCCCAAAGCGTGAGAAGAAGTCTGGTATCCAAATGTCTAAAAATGCCCTCCTAAAAGGAATTTGGGCACCTTTGCCCACCTAGGCTGCAAAAAAAGTGTCACACATGTGGTATCTCCGTATTCAGGAGAAGTTGGGGAATGTGTTTTGGGGTGTCATTTTACATATACCCATGCTGGGTGAGATAAATATCTTGGTCAAATGCCAACTTTGTATAAAAAAATGGGAAAAGTTGTCTTTTGCCAAGATATTTCTCTCACCCAGCATGGGTATATGTAAAATGACACCACAAACCACATTCCCCAACTTCTCCTGAATACGGAGATACCACATGTGTGACACTTTTTTGCAGCCTAGGTGGGCAAAGGGGCCCACATTCCAAAGAGCACCTTTCGGATTTCATAGGTCATTTACCTACTTACCACACATTAGGGCCCCTGGAAAATGCCAGGGCAGTATAACTACCCCACAAGTGACCCCATTTTGGAAAGAAGACACCCCAAGGTATTCCGTGAGGGGCATGGCAAGTTCCTAGAATTTTTTATTTTTTGTCACAAGTTAGTGGAAAATGATGATTTTTTATTTATTTTTTTCATACAAAGTCTCATATTCCACTAACTTGTGACAAAAAATAAAAACTTCCATGAACTCACTATGCCCATCAGCGAATACCTTGGGGTCTCTTCTTTCCAAAATGGGGTCACTTGTGGGGTAGTTATACTGCCCTGGCATTCTAGGGGCCCAAATGTGTGGTAAGGAGTTTGAAATCAAATTCTGTAAAAAATGACCAGTGAAATCCGAAAGGTGCTCTTTGGAATATGGGCCCCTTTGCCCACCTAGGCTGCAAAAAAGTGTCACACATCTGGTATCTCTGTATTCAGGAGAAGTTGGGGAATGTGTTTTGGGGTGTCTTTTTACATATACCCATGCTGGGTGAGAGAAATATCTTGGTCAAATGCCAACTTTGTATAAAAAAAATGGGAAAAGTTGTCTTTTGCCAAGATATTTCTCTCACCCAGCATGGGCATATGTAAAAAGACACCCCAAAACACATTCCCCAACTTCTCCTGAATACAGAGATACCAGATGTGTGACACTTTTTTGCAGCCTAGGTGGGCAAAGGGGCCCATATTCCAAAGAGCACCTTTCGGATTTCACTGGTCATTTTTTACAGAATTTGATTTCAAACTCCTTACCACACATTTGGGCCCCTAGAATGCATAATGTATAACTACCCCACAAGTGACCACATTTTGGAAAGAAGAGACCCCAAGGTATTTCGTGATGGGCATAGTGAGTTCATAGAACTTTTTTTATTTTTTTTCACAAGTTAGTGGAATATGAGACTTTGTAAGAAAAAAAAAATCATCATTTTCCGCTAACTTGTGACAAAAAATAAAAAGTTCTATGAACTCACTATGCCCATCAGCGAATACCTTAGGGTGTCTACTTTCCGAAATGGGGTCATTTGTGGGGTGTTTGTACTGTCTGGGCATTGTAGAACCTCAGGAAACATGACAGGTGCTCAGAAAGTCAGAGCTGCTTCAAAAAGCGGAAATTCACATTTTTGTACCATAGTTTGTAAACGCTATAACTTTTACCCAAACCATTTTTTTTTTTACCCAAACATTTTTTTTTTTTAGAGCAAAATTTATATATGGATCTCGTTTTTTTTTGCAAAATTTTACAACTGAAAGTGAAAAATGTCATTTTTTTGCAAAAAAATCGTTAAATTTCGATTAATAACAAAAAAAGTAAAAATGTCAGCAGCAATGAAATACCACCAAATGAAAGCTCTATTAGTGAGAAGAAAAGGAGGTAAAATTCATTTGGGTGGTAAGTTGCATGACCGAGCAATAAACGGTGAAAGTAGTGTAGGTCAGAAGTGTAAAAAGTGGCCTGGTCTTTCAGGGTGTTTAAGCACTGGGGGCTGAGGTGGTTAAAGGCTGCCATTAGAAGGTGCATCTTGTCCGCAAAAAACAAGCCCTCATATGGCTATGAGAGGGTTTGGAGTAAAAAATGTCAATGAAAAATCGCTCAGTCTTGAAAGGGTTAAACAGGTATTTTTTCTGAACTTTTTTTAAATTCCTAACTTTACTGCTCCTAAGGAAATGTTTTAGTGATAACTTTCATTTTGTAATCTGTGACTTCATTCTTGAGAAGTACTTTTAACCTTTATGCATATGAGCAGTTAAGTGCACTGAGGGTGAGCCCAAACTACTCTGTACACCCTTTCTCCTTCTTCTTTCTCTTCCAGCCACTCCCTCCTCTTTTAGATTGAAAGGCCAGGCAATATGCCTATACAGGAGTCTGCTCCTGTCAATTAGGAAGGACAGGAAGGGGCAGGAGGAGAAAGGGTTCATAGAATGACTTAGACCCACCCTTGGTGCACTTTACTGCTTATATGCATATGTATACATGTTCTTACATTTTGCTGAACTAGCCTTCATCTGTATTCCTCATTGTTCTTTGCTGTCTTTAACTTGGTTTTAATTTTTTGTAAGCTTGCTTTTAATTTTTTGTAAGCTGTGAATAATAAAATTTATATTATCTTTGTCTTCATTTGACTACTGTGTGTAGGTATTATGTAGGTTTAGTTCTTCATCCATGGTTCCCAGTTTGCATGTTGTATTTATGGTGCAATGTTCAGTCAGTCAGACCTATTTCCTTATGTAGGTTTACTAAAAGAACAATCCATTGTGCTTCGGTCCCAGAAGGGGGCATGGCTTAATGAGAAGAAGGATGGCATATCAGAGAAGACTTCAAGTTTGGCACAAATTTATGTCAAATTTTTGTCAAAGTAAGGGTGGGTTCACACTAGCGTTAGGGATTCCGTTATGGCTTTCCATAAGACGGAAGGACGGATCCGTTCTTCTGCCTATAGACTTGTATTATGACGGAATGCAAAATGGAAGCCTTTAAAAGGCATTCCGTTTGCTTTCCATCCTAATAGAAGTCTATGGGAAAGCATAACGGATCCGTCTGGGTCCAGTTATGCAAGACGGAAAACAAAGTCCTGTCGACAGGATTTTGTTTTCTGTCTTGCATAACGGGACCCAGACGTATCCGTTATGATTCCCATAGACTTCTATTAAGACGGATCAAAACGGAGTGCCTCTAAAGGCTTCCGTTTTGACTTCCGTCTTATGGATTCCGTTATTTTTTCCGTAATAACCATGTTATAACGGAAAGCCATAACGGAATCCATAACGCTAGTGTGAACCCACCCTAAGCTAACTAATAAAGTTAAGCAAAAGTGTCTAGGCTTGCAACAAATTTATCATCCAGCCTGAGCCACTGTGATAAATTCACCTGAACTTTAAACTGCCTAAGTTTACACTGTATGCATTTTAAACTGGATAAGTAAATCAGCCTCACTGGTGATAGCTGTTTAACTCAATTTACGTGCAACAAAAAAATATTCTGCAATTCAGAGCTATATTTTTTCAAGACAAATATTTAATCTCTGATAATCACAATGAAAATGAACCCATTTTTCAAGGAACCATTTATGTCTTCTTCAATTTGTAAAATGGGAACACATGTATTTCCATAATTTTACTTGCCCCCATAGACGTAGGGGTCTGAACTCTCCCTGCAGTTAATGAGACAGAGTGGGCTGGCTGTAATAGCTTTCTCTCCACAAACCTTGCTGCGGTTTGATAGCAAACAATAAATGTCAATGTTTCGCTAAGTTTCTGTAATGTATACCATGACTTCTGCAATATTTTTGCATGCTCTGCTGAGACTAGATCTTGTTCCAGACCTCTTAATAGGTCAGTCTCCGTAACACCTCAGTATGTCAATGCAAACATGTCTTTGTAAATCACCACGCCTGAGCTGCATTACAGATGTTCACCTATTCTCACAACATAGCTGCTTTTATGAAGCCTCATTTCACTCTTCTCCCACAAACTTTATCTATAATAACTGTAGGGAATCGGGCTACATACAGGGCTGTATTACTCTAGGAACTGAGACTGAATATGTGGATATAATTTATTAATGCAGTTACACCAATATTCTGAAAGGACTGCATGGAAAAATATATAAATGGGCCTAAATTCCATAAGGGCCAATTTTGCTAACACAAACAATATTTCTGTGTTTTGTAATGTAGGCTATGTTTCCAAAGAGTTGTGCGCTTAGTTTACCACAGGGACATCATTGGATTCTCATTTGTGAAGCATGTTCCCATTTTCTGTAGCAGCACAAGCAGGGGCGTAGTGAAAGGCTTATGTGTCTTCTTATGTGGCACAAGGGTCTTTGGGCCTCCTCAGGCTCCTGGACCCGGTAGCGACTGCTACCTCTGCACCCCTATAGCTACACTCCTGAACACAAGCTCCTGCTGTGCTTTAGTGTTTGTAACCAGGAAAGTCAGATACTAACTCATAGGGAGCCACTTCTGATATGTAGCACTGGTGAGATGATTCTCTTTCTTGCGAAGTACCTCTTTGCATATTTGCTTCCCATGGATCATTTCCAATAAGTCTCCATACCATGCATTACTTCCAGTAAGTCTCCATACAAAATTGGGCTCCTTAAGGAGATTCAGCGCCCTGCCTTAGCCACTTCCAAGGCATTGCACTAAGCCAGCTAGAACCCTACTCCATACTGATAAGGGGCAAGCACCCCAAAACAGCTGTCTATGGATAGATATCTAACTTGACTATATTGCCTTGTCAAAACCCAAAGCTTGTTGGAAAGTCAGATATTGACTCATAGGGAGCCACTTCAAATATGTAGGTGGCGCTGGTGAGAATATTCTCTTTCTTTGGAAGTACCTCTGCATATTTGTTTCCCATGGATCATTGCCAATAAGTCTCCATAAAGAACTGGTCTCTTTAAAGACATTTTGAACCCTGCTTAAGCCACTTCCAGGGAATCGCACTGAGCTAGCCAGAATGCTACTCCATACTGATGAAGGGAAGCACCCAGAGACAGCTTAATGGAGCATTGCCATTAAGTCTCCTATACCATGGAATACTTCCAGTAAGTCTTCATATAGGACTGGTCTCTTTAAAGTAGATTCGGCACCCTGTCTGTCACCAGGAAATTCACAGTTAAACACAGCAGAATGCCTTGTAGGACTAGCTCAGCTAAATTTAATGGTACCTTTCACTTAGAAATGCATTACTTCATTCTTGAGAAATTGTCACGGGGTTCCGAAGGTGCACTCGGTCCCCCATTGCCCGCAGAACTGTTGCTTAGCTTTTGGAATGAGGTTCTGTGTTTGACCTCATTCCCAGGGCGGCTTTACTAGCTGGGTGGCTCCCTGCTCCTAGTCTGCCTTGAGCGCCGAGCTGATCACTCGGTGCTCGACTGGTTGGTCTGTCGGTCATGTGACGCTGGCCATGTCACATGACCCTCACTCCCCACTATAAATACAGGCAGCCTGCTGGCTACAGGTTGCCTGTTAATTTCTAGGTTCCTGGCTATTTGTTGGACTGCTGAATACTTACCTGATCCTGTTCCTGACCATCCTTTTGCCTGCTCCTCTTGTACTGCGCTTCCGTCCTGGTATTGTGACCTCGGCTCCCACCTGACTACTCTCTTAGGACTCCTCTTGTACTTCTCTGCTCTCCTGGTATTTTTGACCCCGGCTTCTCCTGACAATTCTCTGCTTGCTCCATTTGTACTTTGCAGCTTTCCTGGTATTGACTCGGTCCGTTCACGTCCTGTTGTTTGTCTGTCTGTCATCCCTGCACTTACTCCAAGTTAGGGATTGCCGTCCAGTTGTCCCCTGTCATTAGGACTCGCGAGGCAAGTAAGCAGGGCCAGGGGTAAGGGTGGAGCGCAGTGGTCACTTTCCTCCCCCCTGTGTGTGTGTGTACGCGACCGTTACAGAAATAGCAAATTTTTATCGCGAATATCGGCACTTCGAGAATTTTAGAAGATTTAGAATATAGTGCTATAGCTTTGTAATCACAAATATTCTAGATTTTTTTTTCATCAGTAACCTCCCTTCTTGCTTGTGGGCCAATGAGAAGGCTGCAATATCTTTGTCTGAGCTTAATAACATCCCCAGCAACCAATAGGAAAGTTGCCTACCCCTTACTATATAAGAACCTTCCCAGCAGCCATTTTCAGCAGTTTTTTGCAGTTCTGAGAGAGAGAGCAGTGTCATTGCTGTGCTCTGTTCTTTGCTGAGTCCTTTACATTGCTGGGTCAATTACATTAGATAGTTAGTTAGCTTATATATATATATATATATGATACAGATAGTTAGTGGGAGATAGTTAGTGTAGGTTAGATAGTGATATAGTGTAGCTGATAGGTTCCAGTGCAGGGTGTTAGGTAGTGTGATAGGAATTACTGTACTGTGCATTTTCTCCAGTCTCAGGAAACTTCTAGCAGCTTGAAAAATGTAGCAAAAGTGACCCACGCCTGTATTGCGTGCACAATACGCGAATATTACATTGCCGATTTTCGCAATCAAGAAAATAATGACTGGAGATCACGAATTCTAGAATTTTCGAATTGATTGCAAATATTAAGCCAAAAAATTGTGAAATATCGCGAAAACTAATATTGCCTATGCTGCTCATCACTAATTGAGAAAAAGTTATTTTAATCCATATGCAGATGAGTAGTTAAGTGCACTGAGGGCAGGCCCAAGCCACCATTTGCACTCTTGACCCTCCTGCTTCCTCTGCAAGTCCCTACCTCTCCTTCTTGATTGACAGGGCCAGGTTTCTGCATAGTTATATCTCCTGGTCCAGTAAAATAAGGCGGAGATAACGAGGCAGAGGAAGCAGGAGGAGTAAGGGTACAGAGAGTGGCTTGGACCTGCACTCAGTATCACAGCACAGCGCACTATGCTATTTGAGTAATATTAAAATGGCATGCTACACAAATAGTGTAGTTCTCTGTGGGGCAACACTCAAGTACAGTAAGGCACCATCTGTAAGGGCAGCTCTTGCTACATCTTTATGTTAATAGTAAAATGTTTTGGGTGGTTGAATATCAATTTGCTTTGAAAAGTATGTACCAGAGATATAGGAAGATACATGGAAGTTAAAGATATATATAGATTCCTGTTTTATAGGATCATTGGACCCTGCAGCATGGTAGCTTAACTGGAATGTGTCTTGTTATCTATGTGACAAGCTACACCTCCACTGACTAAGTAGGAATGTTGTGGCTACAACAATGGATTTTTCTGCATGAGGCCAACTGCAATAGTATAATACCTTAGCATTGATGTTCTCTAATACCTACTTTAAAGAGAATTTGTCACCCCAATTTTGGACCATTGCCTACAATAATACATGAGTAGTACAGCAGATATGGAGTCCAGAGCACTATTTTTTATTTTCTTACTGCCCGCCCGTTCCTCCATTGTCAGTACTCAGAGCTGTGTTGAAATACATTGTCAGACTGCTGTTCATGCGCACATGAATCCTCTCCATTATGTTACAACTACACTGCAGTCTTGACTGTGAATGCCAGTGCAGCTTTGAGTGCTGACAGAGGGGGAATGAGCAGCAGTAAGACAATTTTAAAAAGTGGTCTGGACTTCTTATTTGCAGTACTACTCATGTATTACTGCAGATAATAGTCCAAAACCGGGGTGAAAGATTCTCTTTCACCCCTTGGTGACCTGAGCCATACATGTACAGTGGAAGTCGGCACCTTAAAGATGAAACTTGCTCGCATGTGCTGCGGGTGACATAGCGGCCACGTTTCTGCTGTTTCAATAGTGCTGGTCGCATACATATAACCCCTCAGATGCCATGGTCAAATGTAACCACAGTATATGAGCATTGCAGACGCCAGGAGCTGCACATTCCCGCTCCCGTAACAGTGTTCCTTGGCTGGGACCGGGGAAGCTGTAATATCCCAGAGATGGCTCGGAGCCTCAATGGATATATCCTTATAATGAACACAATTGGCAATCTGATGATTGGCAGTTATAGTCACCTAGGGTGACTTTAAAAAGTAACGGAGTAATTGTGTAGTATCGCAGGGGCTCACCTTCTCAGGTGTGTATATATAAATGGGTGAACTGCCTATGGTGCACCCACTGCCGTATTTAAAATAGCAAGTAGAAAATTAAACAAATGGCAGGCACTATATAGCTTGGAGTTGCATGGACAAATCAGACCACTGAATATATATTGTAAGAAGGTACAAGGAAACATCGTGGATGATATGTACGTGTCACCGAGGTTCCTGGCCTTGGTGGTGTAAGAGCCGGTTTTTATGTGTCAGCAGCAGTTGCTGTTTGATACCTTGGTGCTTAGCATGGCTGTAATAGCTGATCCGGGACGGCTCTTACTGGGAGTAGTCAAAGTGCTGGGTGGGTGACTACTCCTCATGCTCCAGGCCGGGTTTTGCCAGGCATAAAAAACTGCCATCCCTGCCAGGTGGAGAGGATTACCTCCATCTGACAGTGGAGCTCAGGAGGTCTGTGTGCTGGGATCTGGGGCCTGTGCTAAGCTGGAGAGCGGAGACCCGTGTGTCAGGAGAACAGGCCGCCTAAGCCTGTGTTTCAACTTTCTGAGGCAGAACTGCCACCAAGGTGACTTTTGTTTCATTAACTTGCGATTGGCTGTGAAGTAACACCAACACTGCAAAAGTGATGTTTTGTTCTTGGCATCATGTGTGAATAAACACTGAAGATTGAATTACGAACTTGTATTTTGCCTCTGTACTGCCCCGCTTATCCTAACTACCAGAGCGAATTCCCACAATATATATAACATGATTTATTAAAGATCATAAAAAGAACATGATTAGTAGTATAACATGATTAATAATATATAATGGTGTATAAAAATTATAATAAAAATTAATCAAATGCTGAATAAAATAGTAAATATTCCCTACTGGCTAATTATTCCTACAAGCTTTAATATAATAAATCACACAATTGATATCCTATAATTACACTATCGATATAAGTCCTTGAAAAAAAAAAAAATTATAAATGAATAATGATGGTAGTGAGTTCATGCATACGATCGTGAAGATTAAAATTTTTAAAAAAATATGTAACTCCATTGAGGTAAAAGTCATAAATTCATAAGTATTTGGAAGCTGCTATTTGATTAGTAAGGCATATCAAAACACATAAAAACGTCTTCTATGTTTGTCCAATAAAATTGACGTGACTCTGATGTAAAAAATCACTGTTATATAGCCCAATGAATAGGACTAGGTTTTAAAAGAAGCGATAATTCATCCAACATTTAGGCGTAATGTTGACAATTGTATTGTGTTATAGTGTCTGAAATTACATTACCATCTTGAATGGTTACATTACCAATCTGCAGGCGTCTCCATGATTCCTTGGTGAAGGCTCACACAATATTTTGCAGCGGCCGCTGTTTAGAGGTGCACGATCCCCGTTCACTGTGTGGGTGAGTTGGATTATCCCGGCATCTCACGTGGTTGAGGGTGTGACGTGGATGATTAACGCAAACACAGAGTGAATGGACAATAGTCTTAGTATCAGGATGAGTAAAAGTCTTTGTGTCCGGATGAATAATAAGTGTGCTGATAGCCTTTTGTTCGACTGTTCGTATCCAAATAGCACAACAGTGACCAGATTTAAACCAAATGCGTTTCGGAGCTAAGCCTGCTCCTTCTTCAGTGGTGTATAGGGATCTGGTCATCTGGGTTTTTTAATACAAAAAAGGGGAAGATTGTTCCTCCTATAAATTGGGTCCACAAAAAAACCTGGATCGGACTGTGGACTCCATAGATGCATAATAACATTGTTAATTCCAATCCTAAACAATATTATAGACTAATTACATACGAAATACATAATTAATAATTACTAAATTAATACGATAAAAGCAAAATGAATAAAATAAAATAAAATAAATGAGTAACAAAACAGAATAAACATCATGTCACTTAATTATTCTTGAAGAGAACGTTTATATATCTGTCTGACATTATCCCTGCGGTTATTTTTTTCTTCCAGAAAACGCATGTGCGTTTTTCATGTATATTTTGCATATTATCGTCATTAATGTTTTTCAATAATAATTATATACCGTATTTTTCGCCCTATAAGATGCACCAGCCCATAAGACGCACCTAGGTTTTTGGGGAGGAAAATAAGAAAAGAAAATATTTTTAACCAAAAGGTGTGCTGTGTGTTTGGTGGGTTTGGAACTAATGGTGGTCTGTGGATGGCACTATTACTGGGGATCTGTGGATGACGGACTCTGTTATGGGGGGATCTGTGGATGACGGACACTGTTATTAAGGGATCTGTGGATGACGGACACTGTTATTGAGGGATCTGTGGATGACGGACACTGTTATGGGGGGATCTGTGGATGACGGACACTGTTATGGGGGATTTGTGGATGACGGACACTGTTATGGGGGATCTGTGGATGACGGACACTGTTATTGGGGGGATCTGTGGATGACAGACACTGTTATTGGGGGGATCTGTGGATGACAGACACTGTTATGGGGGGGATCTGTGGATGACGGACACTGTTATGGGGGGATCTGTGGATGACGGACACTGTTATGGGGGGGATCTGTGATGGACACTGTTACAGGGGGATCTATGGATGGCACTGTTAGAGGGGGGGATCTGTGGGTGGCACTGTTATATATGTGCCATCCACAGACGCCCCAGCCCATAACAGTGCCATCCACAGACCCCCCCAGCCCATAACAGTGCCATCCACAGACCCCCCCCAGCCCATAACTGTGCCATCCACAGATGTCCCCCATAAAAATGTCATCCACAGATCCCCCCCCGCCGCCGCTCCAGTATACAAATATAAAATGTCTTATTCAATTAATAGTTATTAAACATGCCCCTTCACTCCTAATAGTACCTTCCATCCTAACCGCTTCAGTAGAACGCAGGCAGGCAGGCCGGGCGGCCGGCGCATCACTCACTGACGTCACTTGCCTGTGCCGCCTGCTTCATTCATAAAGTAGGCGGCGCAGGCACGTGACACTGACTGCACCGCCCCGCCGCTATTGCCGGCCCCCAGCTCCTGCTCCCAGTCTCTGGATCCGTTCAGCTTCAGATTACAGAGCCTACACTGTCCTTGCACTGTCCTTGCAGTCTCCCTAGCCAATATTCCACAAATAAAAGCTTCTTGAACAATGTCCCTAGCGCTAGTCACGTCTCTCCACCTGCTCCGCTCATAGTGAAATGGCAGACACCCCACAGGATGAGGCTACACAGTACTCCATGTGTGGTCTGACTAGTGATTTGTAAAGTGGTAGGACTATGTTCTCTTCACAGGCATCTATGCCCCTTTTGATGCGACCCATTGTTTTATTGGCCTTGACAGCAGTTGCCTGATACTGTTTTTTGCAGCTTAGTTTGCTGTTCACAAAAATTCCTAGGTCCTTTTCCATGTCAGTGTTACCCAGTATTTTACCATTTAGTATGTACGGATGACTTGCATTATTCCTTCCCATGTGCATAACCTTACATTTGTCAGTGTTAAACCTCATCTGCCACTTATCTGCCCAAGCCTCCAATCTATCCAGATCCATCTGTAGCAGTATTTGTCCTCTTCCATGTCAATTACTTTACACAGCTTAGTGTCACCTGCAAAAATGTATATTTTACTGTGCAAGCCTTCTACAAGATTTACTCCACTAGTGACAGTGACCCAATCTGAGTGTGTACTGTTAATAACCACCCTCTGTTTTCTATCACTGAGCTAATTACTTACCCACATACAGACATTTTCTCCGAGCCCAAGCATTCTCATTTTATATACTTACCTTTTATGTGTTACAGTGTCAAATGCTTTGGAAAAGTCAAGATATACGACACCCTTTAATTTGCCGCTGTCAAGTCTAGAACTTAACTCCATATAGAAACTGATTAAATTAGTTTGACATGACTGATCACTCATGAAGCCATGCTGATATGGCATTATTTGCTTATTTTCATTGAGGTACTGCAAGATAGCATCTCTTAGAAAACCTTCAAACTGTTTACCCACGACAGATGTAAAACTTACAGGCCTATTGTTTCCTGGCTCTTATTTTGGACCCTTTTTGAATATTGGCACTACATTTGCTATGCGCCAATCCTGTGGAACACTCCCTGTCAGTATAGAGTCCTTAAATATCAGAAATAAGGGTCTGGCTATGACATTACTTAATTCTTTTTTAAGTCGCTGCTGTACTTCTCTCTGGGTCAGACTGGGCACTTTTAATGGGAAATTAACTTTTACATTCTGAATTTCATCTGACAGTTTATTTTCTTCAGTGAATAAAAAAATATTTAATAGCTTTGCTTTCTCCCCATCGCTCTCTGCAACTCCCCCCTCATTACTCTTCAGATTTATACTTTTTACCATTTATATAATTAAAAAATATTTTAGGGTTAGTTTTGCTCTATTTGGCAGATAATCTCTCGGTCTCTAGTTTGGCTGTTTTTTACATAGTCTATTTTTTTTCTTATAGTTTTTTAGTGGTTCCTTGCTACATTCCTGTTTTAGTGATTTAAATACTTTCTTTTTTTCATTTATGTATTTCTTTACAGTTCTATTTATCCACATTGTTTTTTTCTTGTTCCTTTTTATTCCGATAAGGTATGTACCTCTCACAATTAGATTTTAGGATGCTTTTAAAAATATCCCATTTTGTGGCAGTATTTTTATTTTTGAGGACTTTGTCCCAGTAAGTTAGGCCTATGGCCTCTCTTAGTTGGCTAAATTTAGCTTTTTTGACGTTTAGTATTTTTGTTCCTCCCTGAAGAAACACTCTTTTGAGTGATAATTGGAAGGTTATCACTTTATGGTCACTATTTCCCAGGTGTCCCACAACCTGCACATCTGTTGTTCTGTCAGGTCTATTGGTTAATACTAAGTCCAGTATGGCTGTCCTTCTAGTCGGGTACTGAACCAGTTGGAAAAGGTAATTGTCTTTGGTTATTGCCAAGAACCTGTTTCCGTTATGAGATATACAAGTTTCAGTTTCCCAGTCTATATCTGGGTAGTTGAAGTCCCCCATAATAACCACCTCATTATGATTTGCTGCCTTGTCTATCTCGTTTAGTAGTATATTTTCTATGGACTCCTATTAGTAAATTATTATTGTTTTTGCCTCCATGTATTTCTACCCACAGTGACTCCACATGTTCATGTCCCTCACTTATATCTTCACGGAGTGTGGGCTTTAGACAGGACTTTACATAAAGGCAGACCCCTCCCCCTCTCCGGTTTTAGCGATCCTTTCTAAACAGACTGTAACCCTGTACATTAACCGCCCAGTCATAGCTATCATCCAGCCATGTCTCAGTTATTCCCACTATTTCATAGTCCTCCTCACACATCACTAATTCCAGTTGTATAAGTCAGGCTTCTGGCATTAGTATACATACATTTAAGAGGTTTATGTATATTTTTGACCCTACACTTTTCCTTCTGAGCTGTTCTAGTTTAAAGAAAATAAAAAAATGATGTTCATATATATGATCACTCACATAAATCAAGAAAAGGAGGAAGTGAATAGTGATCTGGACTATTTAAGACGTAACTTTTACTTCTTATACATTAAAAGATATATCCCTCAATATTAATGAAAGATCAATGTGAATACAATTTTCCACGATCCCGCACACAAGGGACTCCTTGGAAACAGAAACAACCGTGTCCACACTTATACATTCAGTGTAAGACACTAAAAGGTAACAAGAGCCGATATGCACTAGCTCCTTAGGTGCACAAATTTAAGGTAGCAATGGCCGGTATGCACTGGCACCTTAAGTACACAATTAAGCAATGATGTTGGAGACGACATATAATAGTATATACATAATGCGCGGCGGCATCAAAGAAAAAACACAATGATTTGGTGCCAAAGGTCACCATGCAAGAGAGTGCACAGCTGCGCCTGTATCACGAAGGTGCACGGCGGCACCAATGAAACCCAGTGTCCTACCATACAGATTATGGACTCTTCCGACACCTTTGTTTCACAGTTTCTTCCGGTTCGATGGTAGGAGGTCCTTGAGATATGAGGGAGTCACAGGAAGATGATCCTATATGTCTCTGGATGACCCTATAGGGCCCTACAATAGCCCTACTGGTCTATTCACGGAGTGTCCCACTAGTTGGGCCCCCGTCTGGAACCTAACCCTGGAATTGCATTCCCTATTTTGCCCTGAAAAGATCCCGACATGCACGTTTCTGAGGCGGAAACAATCCTCTCATCAGGGGAACATGAAAAGTGGGCTATATGTAGTTCACTTGCCGGAGAAGATATTCACCAACAAGTGCTTGCTGGAGAAAATGCTCGCCAGTAGAGTTGAGCGAACACCTGGATGTTCGGGTTCGAGAAGTTCGGCCGAACTTCCCGGAAATGTTTGGGTTCGGGATCCGAACTCGACCCGAACTTCGCCCCGAACCCGAACCCCATTGAAGTCAATGGAGACCCGAACTTTTCGGCACTAAAAAGGCTGTAAAATAGCCCAGGAAAGGGCTAGAGGGCTGCAAAAGGCAGCAAAATGTAGGTAAATCCCCTGCAAACAAATGTGGATAGGGAAATGAATTAAAATAAAAATAAAATAAATTAAAATTAACCAATACCAATTGGAGAGAGGTCTCATGGCAGAGAATCAGGCTTCATGTCATACTAGAGAATCAGGCTTCACATCGCCCACCACTGGAACAGGCCATTGTCAGATATTTAGGCCCCGGCACCCAGACAGAGGAGAGAGGTCCTAAAGTAGAGAATCAGGCTTCATGTCATAGCAGAGAATCAGGCTTCACGTCACCCACCACTGGAACAGGCCACTGTCAGATATTTTTAGGCCCCGGCACCCAGACAGAGGAGAGAGGTCCCATAGCAAAGAATCAGGCTTCATGTCATAGCAGAGAATCAGGCTTCAAGTCATAGCAGAGAATCCTCTGTGGGAGGCGTATCGTGAACCAGACACCCTCCCCTCTTCAGAGCAGGGGGTGCCTGGTTTAATGCTTGGGTTTTCCTATTGACTTCCATTGTGATCGGGTGATCGGTAGAGCATCCGAGCATCCTGAGGTGTTCTACTCGAGCAGCCAAGCACTTTGGTGCTCGATCAACACTAACTCCATGCCCTCTGTGACAATATCATCAGTGATGACAGATTCCCTTTAAATGAATACATTACACATTTTATTGAATCCTTTCCTACAAATGTATACAGTATATGAATCTGCTCAGCATATTCTGCTCTATAACATGCTGCCTGCAGAGTGCATTGCATTTTCTTGGTGACGGTTTTCCTTTAACATTAAAAAGCGAGTTAAACAATAGGCCATTTTTTCATTATACATCTCTTAAAAACAAGTAAGTTTAGAGAAGTTTCCTTTGACTTACATGTTATATCTAGATGTTATTTATTGGAGCCTTAATAAGTCATAACAGCCTAAAAAGCATTAAATTAGCTAATCACATTTTTGATGCTCACTAAATTACTATGTAATATCACAAAATATGTTAGATTTCTGCTACACTGATTTATGTATGCTTCCCTTGATTAAATCAGACAAATTTTATTTTGTATATTGGCTTGAGGTGCAAATTCTGTGTTTGGCATCATGCTGTAATGAGGAAGACATCTGTGCACGGTCATGGATTGTAGAGATTTCCACGGTATCAGGAAAGGGACACAAGTGAATACTATACTTCATTATAGGATCAGGAAATAACAATTTTAGATTTTTGGAAAACCTGCATTGCAGTAGTAATTATTAGTGTTTCAGCATTTTCAGCTTGTGCCAGGATTATTGCATTATATTGCAGTTTTTTTAACTTAGTTTTTTTATCAAGAAAGGGGACATGTTGGAGCTTTAAGGTAGGAGACTGTGTTCACCATATTGATTACCTATACTCACGATAGATCATCAAAATCTGATCAGTGGGGGCTGGATAACCACAGCAGTTTCTTTTAGTCTCCAGTACTGGAACTAACCGTCATTTTAAGTGAATGTGAGCTGAGCTGCAGTAACCCAGCACTGCCAATACTCTTTGGATGGAGCTGTGCTTCCAACTCCATTCAAAGTGCTAAGTTCAGCTACACAGACTCAAGCAAAATTTAAAAAATTCTCTTTGTGGTAAGTCTCCCTAATAGACTCTGAAACAAAGGCTCATAAGACATGGGATCATCAGATATAGTAACTTCACTATTGATTAATTTAGGACAGGAGACTGCACCACTCAGTAACTAAGGAGGAGATACAGGACCCCTGAGAACTAAGGACAGGTAAGTGCACCATTGGGTATTAGAACCACATGAATTTACCAGTAAATAAGATACTGTAAGAAAGGTATACAGAGTCTGCACATTGGATAATTAGGTACTAGACAACATTATCACTAGACAACCAGTGCCTTAATAGAGGCCATCCTCTATTCAGACTATGCATTAAGAAAACTGAGAAGTTACAGTCACACCCGAGCTCTGGTACCTGAGTCCAAATGTTTGTCTACCATAAAGGGGAACAGTGATTATAAAAATGACATATGATAGTTGGAGGATCCTGTTATAGATTTAGCATCAGGGCGCATGGAGCCTTATGTTACATCCCTGCTCCAACTAGTGGTTGGAGGCTCAGCAGGGGCGTACATAGAATTCATTGGGCCCCATAGCAGTTATCTGAATTGGACCCCCATGGTCCTTCCCAAACCCCTCTAACTACCCATCCCTGGTCCCTCCCACCTTCTACCCCAGCCACACCCCTCGCTCACCCATGAACAGTGCCTTAAGTAGGTACATTGGTGTTACATTACACATTACTACTGTACACATAGGGTGACATTAGTAGGTATAATGTACTATATAGCACTACTGTCCAAGCCCGCATTCACATTACTGTTAGTTTTCTGTTTTTCTGGTCCTTCAGAAAAAAATAAAAAAAAGCAATAAAACTGATCCTGTATTTTTAGCATCTGTTATGCTTATTTATGCACATTTTGCATCCATTTTAGCCATTGCAGCCCTTAAGGACATGTGCAGGCTACTGCTAGGGGCTAGAGGCATCTCCTCATGGTAGGATTGGGGCCTTGTTGGGGGGAAGCAGTGAGGGGAGCTGGAAGGAGGAGCCAGAGCCCCTGGCAAGAACTCTAGACTAGAGCTGTTGTTCTAATGGTAATAAGGGGGCGGGGCCTTTCCTCCACAGCTGGCCCCTCCCCCCCATAGCAGCTGCGTCGTCTGCCTCTATTAGAGGTACACCACTGAGGCTCAGTAAACATACGTAGTTAATAGTTTTACTCTAACTTGAATAACTGCAAGACAAAGTATTCACATAAAGAAATTACGAGAAACAGGAGAACGCAGCCTTATTATTTCTGGCTAGACATTATATCCACCTGCCCAGACAGAACAGGACAACTCACTCAAACCACAAGCTTCTTGTGCCTGGTAAAATTCCTTATCTGTTTAATTGATTATCCAGGAGGAAAAGAATAGAATTGGCAGAATGAAATCCTTTCTGACTATAGGAAAGCCATATAAACCCTCATTTACTATGTGTGCGTCTAATGTAGCTGGACAAGTATTCTTTATGGAAGGGAAGGAAGTCAACGTAAGACCTTTTACTATCGTGTGTAAAATATACATAGTTTTGTTCTGGATTAAAGATGCATTTAGTTTAAATCTATAATTCCAGTGCTTTTCCTGTATTTAAATTTATAGGTCATCCTTTTTATTTTTTGAAAACTTATTATTTAACCAATAAATGAGCTCAGATTCAAGTTCACTCATAGTGTCCACTTTGGCATTATTTATACTGTGGACACAACTGGGGCTATTATAACTACTGGTGGCACAAAGGGGTTCGTTATGTATACTGGAAGGCACTATGGGTATATAACATACAGTATATACTGAGGGCACTGCAGGATTTGGGATTTTAAGTAAAACCCCAATAAAATGCATCAATTTTAATGGCTTTGTAACAGTCATTAAAAATGGATGCAAAATGACCATTAAAAATGGGTACAAGGCCAGAAAATGGATGCACACACTGATGAATAATGTCCATGAAAAATAGTTTCTTTTTAATGGCCATTTTTGTGCGTGTAGCCTAATAAATGATCCTGCACTCCTGCTATGCTAACAGTACATTACATTAAAGGGGTTGTCCGGGTTCAGAGCTGAACCCGAACATACCCAGAATTTTACTCAGGCAGCCTCCCTGACCAGAGCATCAGAGCATTTCATGCTCCAATGCTCCAATGCTTTCCTGTTCCCTGCGCTAAATCGAGCCTGTAAAATGGCTAGGGCAGCACTAAAGCCTGCCCATCAGAGCCAGTGAGATCACCGAACACACTGCTGGGCGGATGCCTCCGCCCAGCAGTGTGTTATAGTAAATAAAAGAGCCCTTGCCCTGCGCAATCCTGCTCTTGTCAGGAGGACTGCCTGGGGGAAATTCAGCTCTGAACCCGGAAAAACCCCTTTAAAAGTGAAAAACTATCAATGGAACAGTTCTGTTCTTTTATATGATGATTTAATTAGTACTCTAGTACACTATGGATACTGCTGTGCATAATGATTAATCTCAGTGTTTATTCTATTTATTTTGTCTGTGAGAAGATTATCTATGTGCAGAAAGGCCCGGTGGAAACTGGTGTAGAGGATAAAAAGTTGTAGTGGCTCTGATATAGTGTTGTTGTGTCCTACCTTAAAGGGGTTGTCCGGGTTCAGAGGTGAACCCGGACATACCTCCATTTTCACCCCGGCAGCCCCCCTGATAAGAGCATCGGAGAAATTCATGCTCCAATGCTCTCCTTTGCCATGTGCTAAATCGCACAGGGCAAAGGCATTTTTTGGAGATCTGGTGGTGTACCGGGGCTCTCCATGGGGCTGCTAGGAAGCCTGTTGACATCACGGGCTCTGATGGGCGGGATTTAGCGCTGCCCTATCTAGTAAAACGGCTAGGGCAGCGCTAAAGCCCGCCCATCAGAGCCGGTGACGTCACCGAACACACTGCCGGGTGGAAGTTTCCGTCCGGCAGTGTGTTATTGTAAATAAAAGATCGCTTGCCCTGCGCGATTTAGCACAGGGCAAGGGAGCGCATCGGAGCATGAAATGCTCCAATGCTAGCCTCAGGGGGGCTGCCTGGGTGAAAATAAGGGTATAAGGGTATGTACCCAGACAACCCCTTTAAGCCGTTGCTCTCTAGGATTTCGATGCAGTCAAAGTACAATACAGAAGAATGAGGACAGAATAATGAGGCCAGAGTTCAATGGAAGTCCTTTTCACTAAGTATAACGTAGATTTTGAAATGCATACAGTAGCAGCAGGCTTTAAATGCTTTTGGATACCAAAAGTCTAGCAAAGCATAAAATATAATCCCTGTTTAGGGTGTTATCATTGTCAAGATCTTCCCTTTTATCCATACTGTATATAAAAATGAGTGCTCTAGTACAAAACCCCATAGCTATTTATTGCCTGCTGGCCACTTACAAATACAACCATTTTCTAAATTTGAATCTCTGCTTTTAAATAGTTTTTAATTAAAGGGGATTTCCGAGATTTTAGTGACTAGTGTTGAGCAAATCAAAGCATTTGTATTGGAATTCGATCAGACGCACACTACATAAATATTATGTAAATTATCCCCTACGGTGAAAGCCCTAAAAAAAAAAATGAATTGATAATTTATGCTTAGTTACCATTGAAAAAACATTAAGCGCTAGTGTCATTTACTCCAAAATGATACCAATGAAAACTACAATCACGCCCTCACACAACTCCATAGAAAGAAAAATAAAAGTTGTGTCTTAGGAAGTGGCGATGCAAAAAGATTTTATTCCTTTAAAAAAAAAAAGGGTTTTATTGAACAAAAATAGTAAAGCAGAAAAAAATACTTTATGTATTTGGTATCACTGTAATCGTACTGACCCAGAGAATAAAGATGTTATGTTTATGTATACCGAAAAATAAACACCATAAAACTTATAATGTATTGCTGTTTTTCCAATCTCCCTCCTAGAAAGAGTTAATAAAAGTTAATCAGAAAGTTATGTGTACCCCAAAACAGCACCAATAAAAATTATAACTTGTCCCGCAAAAAACAAGTCCTCATACAGCTATATAGCCCGAAAAATAAAAAAGTTATAGTTCTTGAAACAGAATGATAAAAAAAGGAAGAAAAACGCTTGGTCAGTAAGGCCCAAAACAGTCTGGTCACTAAGGGGTTAAAGGGTGGTTTAACCCCTTAAGGACTTAGGACGTACCGGTACGCCATGTTTGGCGAGTCCTTAAGAACCCACGTCCTAAGTTTAAAATTACATTGCGGCGGGGGTTAATGGGAACAGGATGTCCGCTGAAATCATTCAGCGGGCATCCTGTCACAACGCTGGGGGGCTCATGTGACCCCCTGCATTGGTGATCGCCGCAAACCGCAGGTCAATTCAGACCTGCGGTTTGCGGTTTTACCTTATCCGGTGGGCAGCGGGTGCCGGTGCCATCGGGTCCCCATGCGGCTGTAGGGGGGACCATATGGCATAAAAAGGAAGCGCGATGCCTTCCTTAGGCATCTGCGCTGCCTTCCTGTGGGATCCAGCCCCCTGGATCTCACAGGCCGGAAGCTGCATGAGTAATACACACTGTATTACTCATACAGCCAATGCATTCCAATACAGAAGTATGGGAATGCATTGTAAAAGGGATTAGACCCCAAAAGTTGAAGTCCCAAAGTGGGACAAAAAATAAAGTAAAAAAAAAGTTGAAAAAAGAAAGTTTCCCCCCCGCAAAAATTAAGTTTCAAGTAAAAATAAACAAAAACTTCATTTTCCTCAAATAAAGTTAAAAATAGTAGACATAGAAGGTATCGCCGCGTCCGTATCGACCGGCTCTATAAAAATATCACATGACCTAACCCCTCAGATCAACACCGTAAAAAATAAAAAATAAAAACTGTGCTAAATAAACCATAAACCATCACAAAAAGTGTAATCGCAAGCGATCAAAAAGTCACACGCACCCCAAACTAGTGCCAATAAAACCGTCATCTCATCCAGAAAAAATCATATCCTACCCAAGGTAATCGCCCAAAAACTGAAAAAATTATGGCTCTCAGACTATGGAAACACTAAAACATGATTTTTTTTTGTTTCAGAAACTTAAATCATTGTGTAAAACTTACATAAATAAAAAAAAAGTATACATATTAGGTATCGCCGCATCCGTGACAACCTGGTCTATAAAATTATCACATGATCTAACCTGTCAGAAGAATGTTGTAAATAACAAAAAATAAAAACGGTGCCAAAATGTAAGATAGAGCAACCAAGAATCATATGCACCCTAAACTAGTACCAACAATACTGCCACCCTATCCCGTAGTTTCTAAAATGGGGTCACTTTTTTGGAGTTTCTACTCTAGGGGCGCATCAGGGAGGCTTTAAATGGGACATGGTGTAAAAAAAAACAGTCCAGCAAAATCTGCCTTCCAAAAACCGTATGGCATAAATATTGAGTTTGGTTTGGCTGTTAACCCTTGCTTTGTAACTGGAAAAAAATTATTAAAATGGAAAATCTGCCAAAAAAGTGAAATTTTGAAATTGTATCTCTATTTTCCATTAATTCTTGTGGAACTCCTAAAAGGTTAACAACGTTTGTAAAATCAGTTTTGAATACCTTGAGGGGTGTAGTTTGTTAGATGGGGTCACTTTTATGGAGTTTCTACTCTAGGGGTGCATCAGGGGGGCTTCAAATGGGACATGGTGTCAAAAAAAACAGTCCATCAACAACTGCCTTCCAAAAACCGTATGGCATTCCTTTCCTTCTGGGCCTGTAATGACCGGCGTCACGCAAAGGGAGGAAAATGGGAAGGCCCTGTCCCAGGGAGAGGGAAAAGTGGTGACCCCTGACTCCCCTTGCGACTGGCACCTGACTGCCCTGACGTCCCTAGACGGGTTCCTCACCCGTACGCCGATCACGTGCCTAAACCCTGGCTTTCCCTAGGATGAGCCCTGAGTAGTGAACGGGGCAGTGGGATCACTAGTCCGCACCACTGACACTAAGAGGAAAACACCAAGGAGAGGACAGACAATACAGACAAACATATAATCCCAGGTGGGCGACAACAACAGACCAACAAGGCCCAACAAGGATCCGGAGGGTAATTTTCTGGAACAACAACCAGGGAACACAACTACACAGCTCCAGTGGGTCAGTATAGAAGTCCAGGCAGGAAGCTCTATATCTGGCAACCAGAGAAGTGGGAGATGGGAATATAAGGAGGTTGGGATTGCTGGACAAGAAACAGCTGAGGAGGAGAAGCTACGGATCCCTGAGTGAGCCAAAAGGGTTGCAAGGCAAACCCAGAAAGCTACCATTACGAAACAGCACTGTCTTTGTACATCGAGCGCGCAGCCACCCGCTGCGACTTCCTGACTCCGGGAATAACGGAGTCAGGCGTGGCTCTTGACACCCTCGTGACAGGGCCCTGCCATGTGCCCGTACAGCAGTTTACGACCACATATGGGGTGTTTCTGTAAACTACAGAATCAGGGCCATAAATATTGAGTTTGGTTTGGCTGTTAACCCTTGCTTTGTAACTGGAAAAAAATTATTAAAATGGAAAATCTGCCAAAAAAGTGAAATTTTGAAATTGTATCTCTATATTCCATTAATTCTTGTGGAACACCTAGAGGGTTAACAAAATTTGTAAAATCAGTTTTGAATACCTTGAGGGGTGTAGTTTATAGAATGGGGTCACTTTTATGGAGTTTCTATTATGTAAGCCTCGCAAAGTGACTTCAGACCTTAACTGGTCCCTATAAATTGGGGTTTTGAACATTTCAGAAAAATTTCAAGAATTGCTTCTAAACTTCTAAGCCTTGTAACATCCCCAAAAAATAAAATATCATTCCCAAAATTATCCAAACATGAAGTAGACATATGGGGAATGTAAAGTAATAACTATTTTTGGAGGTATTACTATGTATTATAGAAGTAAAGAAATTGAAACTTGGAAATTTGCAATTTTTTAAAAAATTTTGGTCAATTTGGTATTTTTTTATAAATAAAAATGAATGTGTCATGAAGTACAATATGTGACGAAAAAACAATCTCAGAATGGCCTGGATAAGTCAAAGCGTTTTAAAGTTATCAGCACTTAAAGTGACACTGGTCAGATTTGCAAAAAATGGCCAAGTCCTTAAAGGGATTCTGTCACCTCCCCTAATCCAAAATCGGATTTTAAAGCAGTCATGCAGCACAGCTTACCTTGAATCGGCTGTGCTCTTCTATCTTGTAATCCGTCCAGTAGTTTGAGAAAAACGACTTTTATGATTATTGTAACGGTCACGTCCACACACACACACACACACACACACACACACACACACACACAGGGGGAAGGGTAGTGACCACTGCGCTCCACCCTCACCCCTGGCCCTGCCTACTTGCCTCACGAGTCCTGATGACAGGGGACAACTGGACGGCAGTCCCTAATTTAGGATATGTGCAGGGAAGACAGACAAGACAAAATACGGAACATGAACGGACCGGGTCAGAACCAAGAGAGCTACGCAGTATAACGGATTAAGCAAAGAATGGTCAGGAGAAGCCGGGGTCAAATACCAGGAGAGTAGCGAAGTACAAGAGGAGTCCTAAGAGAGTAGTCAGGTGGGAGCCGAGGTCACAAAACCAGGATGTATGCGCAGTACAGGAGGAGCAGGCAGAGGATCGTCAGGGAACAGGATCAGGTAAATATTCAGTAGTCCAACAAATAGCCAGGAACCTAGAAATTAACAGGCAACCTGTAGCCAGCAGGCTGCCTGTATTTATAGTGGGGAGTGAGGGTCATGTGACGTGGCCAGCGTCACATGACCGACAGACCAACCAGTCGAGCACCGAGTGATCAGCTCGGCGCTCAAGGCAGACTAGGAGCAGGGAGCCACCCAGCTAGTAAAGCTGCCCTGGGAAGGAGGTCAAACACAGAACCTCATTCCAAAAGCTAAGCAACAGTTCTGCGGGCAATGGGGGACCGAGTGCACCTTCGGAACCCCGTGACAATTATGCAAATTAGCCCTGAAGGTGCCCAGAGGGGCGTTTTGTTCCCCTTAGTGTGCCCAGTAACGCCCTCTTACAGTGCCCAAAACGCCTTCCTTCCGACTGCCTAACTGCCCACAGCCTCTCATCCCTCTCCTCCCCCTCCCTCACGGCCGAACGAACTCTCGCGCAGGCGCAGTACCCACTGAGGGCTGCACCAGTGCGATCTGCAGGAGACTGAGGGCAGGAGCTTCATCCTCGTCACTGGGCATGCGCCGAGCCCAGTGACGAGGATGAAGCTCCTGCCCTCAGTCTCCTGCAGATCGCACTGGCGCAGCCCTCAGTGGGTACTGCGCCTGCGCGAGAGTTCGTTCGGCCGTGAGGGAGGGGGAGGAGAGGGATGAGAGGCTGTGGGCGGTTAGGCAGTCGGAAGGAAAGCGTTTTGGGCACTGTAAGAGGGGCGTTACTGGGCACACTAAGGGGAACAAAACGCCCCTCTGGGCACCTTCAGGGCTAATTTGCATAATCATAAAAGTCGTTTTTCTCATAAACTACTGGACGGATTACAAGATAGAAGAGCACAGCCGATTCAAGGTAAGCTGTGCTGCATGACTGCATAAAATCCGATTTTGGGTTAGGGGAGGTGACAGAATCCCTTTAAGGTGAAATAGGGCTGAGTCCTTAAGGGGTTAATATATCGCTATGTGTATCTTGTTCAACTGCTGCCACATTCTTACGTAATCATTTTTTTTTTTTACACATAGACACTGTGTGTCAGACTCAGTATTAAAGGGAGGGCTAATATATCGCCTCGTGCATCTTATTTACCTGCTGAGGATAAATGCCATGCTCTCCAGTTTGAGAATGTTTCACTGGGGGACGTTAGTATGCAGGATGTGTGAGCAGAAGGTGAGACTCTGCCAGGGTGCTAATGTTGACACGGCGGCCCTGCGCCAACACATGGAGCATCACCATAAAGTGGAGTGGGAAAACCGTGCTACTCTTTTTTTTTTTTTTTTTTTTTTCTGTAATTATCAGAATCAAAAAGATAAAAATGCAAAAAAAAAGTGCTACTCTTTTAGTGTTACAGCCTGATGCTGCATCTCCCACCAGCCCCCGCCCCCTCTCCAACAGTCAGGGCTCGACAACAGCAGCAAAGGGAACTGTCGCTCCTTTCAATCAACTTCAATGTCGTCTATTGCCCTGAAGCTCCTCCTCGTCACTTCTTTCAACAGCAATTGATCACCAAGGCGATTTCAAAAAGACAACAGTATGCATGCACTCATCCAATGGCGCAGAAGCTAAATGTGCTCCTTGCCAAGTTGCTGGTACTATAGTCCCTCCCTTTCCATATAGTCAATAATGGCCAAAGGATAGAGAAAGGCATTCATAGGGTGAGTATCTCTGATAAGTGAAATATCCACAATTAGAAAATGGTTTGTTCATTTATTGGGGTTGCACCAATTTGGGCGCAACCACAATGAAGGCCAAGTAGGGATTGTTGACGGTTGGTGCAGCCTGGATTTGTCCAATCACCTTGGGTGCAGCCAACCCACCACTTGGGTCAGACAGTGGAAAATGAAAGGACGCTGGACCTTGTAGGTCGAAAGCATGGACAGCAATAGGCACACTTTCACAACCGTTTGTTTAGCAATTTTCAGTTTATTTGTAGACAACAGGTTTCGGGGTGCTACTGACCCCTTTATCAAGTCTAAAAATGTCAATAATAATAATTATAATAAATATGCAAAATACACAAAATATATAAAGTTAAGGTGTATGAAAAAACCCTATACAAGCAAAGGTAATGTGACCAGTATTGTCCTTCTTAACCAAAGTGTCAAGAAAGCTAATGGCTTCACTGTGGGAATTGAAGGTAAATTGGAGCTCAGGTCGAATACTGTTAATATCATTCACAAACGTAGTAAGTGTCTTAGGGGAGCCTGTCTAGATGCAGAAAACATAATCTATGTACCGATGCCAACAAGTGGCATATCTGTTGAAGAGCGGATGGTCATTCTCAAATTGTGCCATGAAGGTATTGGCATAGGGCGGGGCCACGTTGGACCCCATAGCGCTCCTGTATACTTGAACATATCTAGTTATTGGCATAGGGTGGGGCCACATTGAACACCTATTTTCTCCTATTTGGTTTTCCTTCCTTTTTTTCACCCTTATTTTTGAAATTTTGTTAATTTTTTTAAAAAAAATATTTTTTCAGTTTTTCTTTTTTTTCCCTTCTTCATCCTTGTTCTCTTATCCAATTTTGTTTGTTTTTACTCTCCTGCTAATCCTGACCTCATCTTATATCTATATTCCCCCACCTTATTTCATATTCTCTTTCTCATTTATGCTTTTTACTTCATACATCCTAATCTATACTACCCTCTGCCGTCTTCCAATATGGCGTCCGCTACCCTTTCACCATAATGCGCATGTGCGGCTCCCTGCAGAGCTCACCAGAACTTAACATGGCCGCCTACCCTCTAAACATCCACAGCACAGGCGAGCTCCCAGCCTTGCAGATGCCTGACAGTAGCGCCTCCCCAGCCAGTGGGGCATCCTCACACGGCCCTTTCATCCCACCGGATATTACATCCTCCCTGTCATCTACCATGCCTACTATGGCATCTATTACCTGCCCTCTATAAAAAGCAGCCATATTCAACACTAGGCACGCTTCAGCAACACGTGCCTCTGCCCATATACCTCCTGGTAAGTCCATCCTTCTAATCCATTGTTTCCATACCGATCTATACATTTTACATATTCTATTTCTGATACATATCCTATACCTATCACTCTGAACACTTCCCCTCATACTTTCCTGGCTTCCTTACTTTTTCCGCATTAATATGTTACCATCAGCCTTTTCTCAGCCTGGACCCTCTGTTGCCAAACCCCGTAGAAATGTCAATACTGCCACCTTTGGAAGCTATCATTTACCTTACCCCTGCAGCTTGTGTTTTAATCGTCTACTACAAGGGATGAGCGAACCCGAACTGTATAGTTCGGGTTCGTACCGAATTTTGGGGTGTCCGTGACACGGACCCGAACCCGAACCCGATCATTTTCGTAAAAGTTCGGGTTCGGTGTTCGGCGCTTTCTTGGCGCTTTTTGAAAGGCTGCAAAGCAGCCAATCAACAAGCGTCATACTACTTGCCCCAAGAGGCCATCACAGCCATGCCTACTATTGGCATGGCTGTGATTGGCCAGTGCAGCATGTGACCCAGCCTCTATATAAGCTTGGGTCACGTAGCGCTGCACGTCACTCTGCTGATACAAGCGTAGGGAGAGGTTGCAGCTGCGACGTTAGGGCGAGATTAGGCAGATTAACTCCTCTAAAAGACTTCATTCAGTGATCGATCGACAGCTGTGGATCATTGAACTGCTTCTATTCAATTGCTCAGTGTTTTTAGGCTGCCCAGAGCGTTTTTCAGTCACTTTTTTCTGGGGTGATCGGCGGCCATTTTGTGGCTTGTGGTGCGCCAGCACAAGCTACCACCAAGTGCATTTAAACATCAATAGTGTGGTTATTTTTTGGCCATATACTACATCAGGGGCAAGTTAAGCCTGTCACCCAGCGCCTAAAAATTAGGCCTGACATTTATATTCATCCAAATCTGTACTGTTTTAGCTGGTCCAGTTATTTTTAGTGACCGTCAAAGCACAGTTTTTGTTCTGGGTTGAAAAACAATTCCCAAATTTGCAATTCTCAAAATTAGTGGTTTCTGCTGTATCAGACCTACTTTAAATCTATCCCTAAAAGGGTATATTAGATTCAAGGTGCTGATAGGGTAATTCTGAAAAACATAACACACACGCTACAGTGCAGATCCAAGTCTAATTCTGTGATTAAACGAATACCTGTCACACAGCGCCTAAAAAATAGGCCTCACATTTATATTCAGCTAAATCTGTCATTACTGGTGTGCCTGTATTAGTGTAATACGGTACCTAAATAGATAGCCAGATAGTGTTAGGTGTCTGTAAAAAAAAAAGGCCTGAATTTTAATTCAATACATTGGCCCGAATAATATTTTTCTTATTGTGGTGAACGGTAACAATGAAGAAAACATCTAGTAAGGGACGCGGACGTGGACATGGTCGTGGTGGTGTTAGTGGACCCTCTGGTGCTGGGAGAGGACGTGGCCGTTCTGCCACAGCCACACATCCTAGTGTACCAACTACCTCAGGTCCCAGTAGCCGCCAGAATTTACAGGGATATTTGGTGGGGCCCAATGCCGTTCTAAGGATGGTAAGGCCTGAGCAGGTACAGGCATTAGTCAATTGGGTGGCCGACAGTGCATCCAGCACGTTCACATTATCTCCCACCCAGTCTTCTGCAGAAAGCGCACAGATGGCGCATGAAAACCAAGCCCATCAGTCTGTCACATCACCCCCATGCATATCAGGGAAACTGTCTGAGCCTCAAGTTATGCAGCAGTCTCTTATGCTGTTTGAAGACTCTGCTGGCAGGGTTTCCCAAGGGCATCCACCTAGCCCTTCCCCAGGGGTGGAAGAGATAGAATGCACTAATGCACAACCACTTATGTTTCCTGATGATGAGGACATGGGAATACCACCTCAGCACGTCTCTGATGATGACGAAACACAGGTGCCAACTGCTGCGTCTTTCTGCAGTGTCCAGACTGAACAGGAGGTCAGGGATCAAGACTGTGTGGAAGACGATGTAGGGGACAATGAGGTCCTAGACCCCACATGGAATGAAGGTCGTGCCACTGACTTTCACAGTTCAGAGGAAGAGGCAGTGGTGAGACCGAGCCAACAGTGTAGCAAAAGAGGGAGCAGTGGGCAAAATCAGAACACCCGCGCCAAGAGACTACGCCTGCTACTGACCGCCGCCATCTGGGACCGAGCACCCCAAAGGCAGCTTCAAGGAGTTCCCTGGCATGGCACTTCTTCAAACAATGTGCTGACGACAAGACCCGAGTGGTTTGCACGCTGTGCCATCAGAGCCGGAAGCGAGGCATTAACGTTCTGAACCTTAGCACAACCTGCATGACCAGGCACCTGCATGCAAAGCATGAACTGCAGTGGAGTAAACACCTTAAAAACAAGGAAGTCACTCAGGCTCCCCCTGCTACCTCTTCTGCTGCTGCCGCCTCGGCCTCTTCTGCTGCTGCCGCCGCCTCGGCCTCTTCCTCCGCCTCTGGAGGGACGTTGGCACTTGCCGCCCAGCAAACATGGGATGTACCACCAACACCACCATCTGCGTCACCAAGCATCTCAACCATGTCACACGGCAGCGTTCAGCTCTCCATCTCACAAACATTTGAGAGAAAGCGTAAATTCCCACCTAGCCACCCTCGATCCCTGGCCCTGAATGCCAGCATTTCTAAACTACTGGCCTATGAAATGCTGTCATTTAGGCTGGTGGACACACACAGCTTGAAACAGCTCATGACGCTTGCTGTCCCACAGTATGTTGTTCCCAGCCGGCACTACTTCTCCAAGAGAGCCGTGCCTTCCCTGCACAACCAAGTATCCGATAAAATCAAGTGTGCACTGCGCAACGCCATCTGTGGCAAGGTCCACCTAACCACATATACGTGGACCAGTAAGCACGGCCAGGGACGCTATATCTCCCTAACTGCACACTGGGTAAATGTAGTGGCGGCTGGGCCCCAGGCGGAGAGCTGTTTGGCGCACGTCCTTCCGCCGCCAAGGATCGCAGGGCAACATTCTTTGCCTCCTGTCTCCTCCTCCTCCTACTCAGCTTCCTCCTCCTCTTCTTCCACCTGCTCATCCAGTCAGCCACACACCTTCACCACCAACTTCAGCGCAGCCCGGGGTAAACGTCAGCAGGCCGTTCTGAAACTCATATGTTTGGGGGACAGGCCCCACACCGCACAGGAGTTGTGGCGGGGTATAGAACAACAGACCGACGAGTGGTTGCTGCCGGTGAGCCTCAAGCCTGGCCTGGTGGTGTGCGATAATGGGCGAAATCTCGTTGCAGCTCTGGGACTAGCCGGTTTGACGCACATCCCTTGCCTGGCGCATGTGCTGAATTTGGTGGTGTAGAAGTTCATTCGCAACTACCCCGACATGTCAGAGCTGCTGCATAAAGTGCGGGCCGTCTGTTCGCGCTTCCGGCATTCACACCCTGCCGCTGCTCGCCTGTCTGCGCTACAGCGTAACTTCGGCCTTCCCGCTCACCGCCTCATATGCGACGTGCCCACCAGGTGGAACTCCACCTTGCACATGCTGGACAGACTGTGCGAGCAGCAGCAGGCCATAGTGGAGTTTCAGCTGCAGCACGCACGTGTCAGTCGCACTGCAGATCAGCCCCACTTCACCACCAATGACTGGGCCTCCATGCGAGATCTGTGTGCCCCGTTGCGCTGTTTCGAGTACTCCACCAACATGGCCAGTGGCGATGACGCCGTTATCAGCGTTACAATACCACTTCTATGTCTCCTTGAGAAAACACTTAGGGCGATGATGGAAGAGGAGGTGGCCCAGGAGGAAGAGGAGGAAGAGGGGTCATTTTTAGCACTTTCAGGCCAGTCTCTTCGAAGTGACTCAGAGGGAGGTTTTTTGCAACAGCAGAGGCCAGGTAGAAATGTGGCCAGACAGGGCCCACTACTGGGGGACGAGGAGGACGAGGATGAGGAAGAGGTGGAGGTGGAGGAGGATGAGGATGAAGCAGGTTCACAGCGGGCTGGCACCCAAAGCAGCTCGGGCCCATCACTGGTGCGTGGCTGGAGGGAAACACAGGACGATGACGATACGCCTCCCACAGAGGACAGCTTGTCCTTACCTCTGGGCAGCCTGGCACACATGAGCGACTACATGCTGCAGTGCCTGCGCAACGACAGCAGAGTTGCCCACATTTTAACGTGTGCGGACTACTGGGTTACCACCCTGCTGGATCCCCGGTACAAAGACAATTTGCCCACCTTACTTCCTACACTGGAGCGTGATAGGAAGATGCGCGAGTACAAGCGCTACTGAGAGCTTTCCCAAATGTCAAAGGGGAACCAGTGGAAGCCCAAGGCGATGGCAGAGGAGGAGCAAGAGGTCGCCAACGCAGCTGTGTCACGGCCAGCTCCTCTGAGGGCAGGGTTAGCATGGCAGAGATGTGGAAAAGTTTTGTCACCACGCCACAGCTAACTGCACCACCACCTGATACGGAACGTGTTAGCAGGAGGCAACATTTCAATAACATGGTGGAACAGTACCTGTGCACACCCCTCCACGTACTGACTGATGGTTCGGCCCCATTCAACTTCTGGGTCTCCAAATTGTCCACGTGGCCAGAGCTAGCCTTTTATGCCTTGGAGGTGCTGGCCTGCCCGGCGGCCAGCGTTTTGTCTGAACGTGTATTCAGCACGGCAGGGGGCGTCATTACAGACAAACGCAGCCGCCTGTCTACAGCCAATGTGGACAAGCTGACATTCATAAAAATGAACTAGGCATGGATCCCACAGGAACTGTCCATCCCTTGTGCAGATTAGACATTAACTACCTACCCTTAACAATATATTATTGTACTCCAGGGCACTTCCTCATTCAATCCTATTTTTTTTTTCATTCTACCATTATATTGCGGGGCAACCCAAAGTTGAATGAACCTCTCCTCTGTCTGGGTGTCGGGGCCTAAATATGTGACAGTGGCCTGTTCCAGTGGTGGGTGACGTGAAGCCTGATTCTCTGCTATAACATGAAGACTGATTCTCTGCTGACATGAAGCCAGATTCTCTGTTACGGGACCTCTCTCCTCTGTCTGGGTGCCGGGGCCTAAATATGTGACAGTGTCCTGTTCCAGTGGTGGGTGACGTGAAGCCTGATTCTCTGCTATGACATGAAGACTGATTCTCTGCTGACATGAAGCCAGATTCTCTGTTACGGGACCTCTCTCCTCTGCCTGGGTGCCTGGGCCTTAATATGTGACAGTGGCCTGTTTCAGTGGTGGGTGACGTGAAGCCTGATTCTCTGCTATGACATGAAGACTGATTCTGTGCTGACATGAAGCTAGATTCTCTGTTACGGGACCTCTCTCCTCTGTCTGGGTGCCGGGGCCTAAATATGTGACAGTGTCCTGTTCCAGTGGTGGGTGACGTGAAGCCTGATTCTCTGCTATGACATGAAGACTGATTCTCTGCTGACATGAAGCCAGATTCTCTGTTACGGGACCTCTCTCCTCTGCCTGGGTGCCTGGGCCAAAATATGTGACAGTGGCCTGTTCCAGTGGTGGGTGACGTGAAGCCTGATTCTCTGCTATGACATGAAGACTGATTCTGTGCTGACATGAAGCCAGATTCTCTGTTACGGGACCTCTCTCCTCTGTCTGGGTGCCGGGGCTTAAATATGTGACAGTGGCCTGTTCCAGTGGTGGGTGACGTGAAGCCTGATTCTCTGCTATGACATGAAGACTGATTCTCTGTTACGGGACCTCTCTCCTCTGCCTGGGTGCCTGGGCCTAAATATGTGACGGTGGCCTGTTCCAGTGGTGGGTGACGTGAAGCCTGATTCTCTGCTATGACATGAAGACTGATTCTTTGCTGACATGAAGCCAGATTCTCTGCTATGGCATGAAGAGACTGATTCTCTGCTGACGTGAAGCCAGATTCTCTGCTATGGGACCTCTGTCCAATTGATATTGGTTAATTTTTTTTTATTTATTTTTTTATTTTAATTCATTTCCCTATCCACATTTGTTTGCAGGGGATTTACCTACACGTTGCTGCCTTTTGCAGCCCTCTAGCTCTTTCCTGGGCTGTTTTACAGCCTTTTTAGTGCCGAAAAGTTCGGGTCCCCATTGACTTCAATGGGGTTCGGGATCGGGACGAAGTAAAGGGTCGGGTTCGGATCCCGAACCTGAACATTTCCGGGAAGTTCGGCCGAACTTCTCGAACCCGAACATCCAGGTGTTCGCTCAACTCTATCTACTACATTATTATTATTAGCTATGCTTTAAATATGCTTTGAAGTACCTCCCCTCTGTGTGACTAGTAACGCCACCTATGTGACTTCTGTTCATGTTACATACATCTATGAAATTTTTAATACCATAGTTATACTTACTGTTATCCTGCCAAGCTTCACTTAATGTGTTATCTGTTTATTTTTCTAATAAGTATACTTTTATTTTTAGCGACTCATTCAGAAAGGTCCTGGACGGACCGAAATGTCTGATACCAAGTCGCACACTTTTCTTTTTTGGAGAACCACACTATTTTTATGTTTTGTTTTTTTCCTTTATTATGAAAACATTAAAATATGTATTTGGGTAATATATGCTGGAATGTTATACTCAATCTTAATGGACACCTAATATGATATATAATAAATACTTAACTGCATCCTAATAGAGTGTGCGTGGAAACTCTTTTTATACCTATGCAAAGCTAGGCGTTGTCATGCTGTTCAGCATCTGGTTAGCCTTGGTGAACGGAGCTTAACTAGGGAGGAACTGCTCAATATCGTCAATAAAAAAAAAAAAAAACACTGGCTCTCCCCTCGCCAACTGGAGAAAGGAACCATGGTTACTGATAACAGGAGGAACAATTTGTCTGCGCTGCGTCAGGGAGGGCTGACCCTGGTTCCTCATATCTTCCACTCAGGGGCGTAACTACCATAGCAGCAGACCATGCGACTGCTATGGGGCCCAGGGCAAGAAGGGGCCCAGTTGGGACCATCTCCTCTTCTACTTGAAGAGGTGAAAACTTGGTCAGTACTCTATACTCTAATGGAACAACTTTTAGCAAATGAGGCAGCGGAAAAAACGACCCAAGGGTCACTGAAAGCGGTTTAGGCGGAAATCCTTCTCTTCTGTGTGGAGGGCCTGGTTTGATCCTTGCTATGGGGCCCTTACTTCTCTATGTACGCCACTGCTACCCAGGGCCGATCCTACACGGGGTGCAGTGGGTGCCCCGCACCCCAGCACTGTCACCCGAAAGGCGCCGAGCGCAGGGCCGGACTGGCCTGCCGGGATAGCGGGAAATTTCCCGGTGGCCCGGCAAGCCTGAGTGCCGCAAGGCCGCGGCCCTGGTGACAAGTGGGGGCGGCCGCGGCCGGCGGCAGGGCAGAGCAGGAGATGAGCGCCTCCATTGCGGAAGCGCTCATCTCCATAGTCATCTGTATTGCCGTCCTCAGGACGGCAATACAGATGCCTGTGCTGCGGCAGAGGAGGGAGAGGTGTGTCCCCTCCTGTTCCTCTGATAGGCTGCCGGCTTAGTGCTGGCAGCCTATCAGAGGCCGGTGCAGGCGGCGCGATGACGTCATCGCGTCGCCTGAGCCGTATAGCGAGGGACACAGACGGAAGAGGCGGCCTGCATCGCATCGCATTGCTGGAGGTAAGTATAAGTGTATTATTTTTTTTATTTTTTTTATATAGGTACAATACTGGGCTGGCACATAAGGGGGGCTACTGGGCTGGCACATAAGGGGGGCTACTGGGCTGGCACATAAGGGGGGACTACTGGGCTGGCACATGATAAGGGGGGCTACTGGGCTGGCACATGATAAGGGGGGACTACTGGGCTGGCACATGATAAGGGGGGACTACTGGGCTGGCACATGATAAGGGGGGCTACTGGCACATCATATGGGGGGCTACTGGCACATGATATGGGGGCACTCTGGCTACTGGCACATGATATGGGGGCACTCTGGCTACTGGCACATGATAATGGGGGGGATCTGGCTACTGGCACATGATATGGGGGGGGGCTCTGGCTACTGGCACATGATAAGGGGGGGGGGCTCTGGCTACTGGCACATGATAAGGGGGGGCACTCTGGCTACTGGCACATGATATGGGGGCACTCTGGCTACTGGCACATGATAATGGGGGGGATCTGGCTACTGGCACGTGATATGGGGGGGGGGGGCTCTGGCTACTGGCACATGATAAGGGGGGGGGCTCTGGCTACTGGCACATGATATGGGGGGCTACTGGCACATGATAAGGGGGGCTACTGGCACATGATAAGGGGGCTACTGGCACATGATAAGGGGGTCTACTGGCACATGATAAGGGGGGCTACTGGCACATAGGGGGGCTACTGGCACATGATATGGGGGGCTCTGGCTACTGGCACATGATATGGGGGGGCTCTGGCTACTGGCACATGACATTTATTTTGACTTGTCAAAGCCGTTGACTAAGTTATTGTCAAAGCAAATTGGTGGGGCTGAAGTTGGGGGCTGAAGTTGTTGCCATAGAAACATTGTAAAGGGGAGGAGTTAGTAAGATAACCACGCCCATGTGGGGGCGCCAGAAATATTTCTGCACCCAGGCGCCTGTGACCCTAGGATCGGCCCTGCTGCTACCACTGACCTGCAAGACCTGTTAATAATGTCCAAGAAACTGTGCATGCACTTCAGCCACTCTACTTCCTGCAACCGTATCTCATCTTGTATCCAAGTTAGAGTTGTCTCACCAGGGTACTAGAGGATCCTATGAATTGTACAGTTTCCACAATAAACTCATCCTTTTGCTCTAATACTATAATCGCATATATATCAGCTCTACATTCACACATAGTTTCATTCCATTCCAACAACTCGTTTTTGAGCATTTTTTTGTCAATGAGTGTATGTACTGCTGTACTACAAACTTTATAACAGTAATGTGTTTGCAAGGTAAGGTATTCCTGTCACCGAAATTAAAATGATATTGATCAGCATGTGTCGAAAAATTGCAGACAGTAATGTGATTGCACTTTTCTACTCTTATTTGCTTTAACACAGGGGGCTGTCTATGGCCCACAGCGTATCTTCACATGCACCTAATTTCATAAAAAGTCATACAGTTTTTTTTCTGTTTGTGTTGGTTTATACAGTAAGTATCCTAATCCTAAACTAGTAAATTAACTAATTTGTCTATTAAAACCCACTATTCAATATTAACAGTTGACTTTCAGTATAGAATATTATGCGTATTTCAGGCACAGATGGTGAGATGGCGATGCAACAGTTAGTTGCAGCGCTATCTGCAACTTTTCCCTGCTGATGCCAGGTCTAAATACGTGGGCTTGGAGTGGGCGGGGAAGGGCTGGCAGGCCCGTCTAATTTACCCTTTTCTACACCTGTTTTGGGCGTAAAAAATGGTCTAAAGGTAAGAGAGCTCAGAAGCTGTCCTACATTTAGAACTGGTGCCTCTTCATAACTTTGGCAGATCTACCGCCAGCTATGGGCCTTTATTAAGACAGGAATCTAAAATGCCGGTCTTAACCCTTTCAGGATCGGGCCATTATTCACCTTTCTGCCCAGGCCATTTTTAGCAAATCTGACATGTGTCACTTTATGTGGTAATAACTTTAAAATGCTTCTACTTATCCAAGCCATTCTGAGACTGCTTTCTCATCACATATTGTACTTCATGACAGTGGTAAAATAGAGCCAATTTGTAAATTTCCAAATTTTAATTTATGTACTTTTATAATAGATAGTACCTCCCAAAAAAGTTATTACTTTACATTCCCTATATGCCTACTTCATGTGTGGATCATTTTAAAAATTACATAACTTTTTTTGGGACTTTTGAACTTGGGAATTTTAGAAGCAAATGTTTTAAGAACATTTCCAAACCCCAATTTTTTTTTAGGACCAGTTCAGCTATGAAGTCACTTTCTGGCGCTTACATATTAGAAACCACATACAAATCTCCCCATTTTAAAAACTACACCCCTCAAGCTATTCAAAATTGATTTTACAAACTTTGTTAACCCATAAGGTGCACCAAGAGAAGTACAGTAAATGAAAATGGGAATGAAATTTTAAAATGTCACTTTTTTTAGCAGAATTAATAATTTTTATCTATTTTTTCTGCAACACATCAAGGGTTAACAGCCAAACAAAACTCTTAATCTATTTCCCTAAATCTGGAGGTTACAGAAACACCCCATTTGTGCTCAAAAACTGATGTATGGGCGCACAGCATGTTTCAGAGTGGAAAGAGCACCATATGGCTTTTGGAGAGCAGATTTAGCTGGAATGGTAATTGGGAGCTTTGTCACAAATGAAGACACCCTGAGGTGGCCCTACAGTGGAAACCCCCAAAAAGTGACCCGATTCCAGAAACTACACCCCTCAAGGAATTTATCAAAGTCTGTAGTAAGCACTTTGACCAATCAGGCGTTTCACAGAATTAGGAAAAGATTGCTTTACACCCACATTTTTCACTTTCACAAGGGGAAACAGGACAAAATGCACCCAACATTTTGTTCCCAATTTCCTTCTGAATACAACAACACCCGATATGTGCTCAAAAACTGATGTATGGATGCATGGCAGGGTTCAAAAGGGAAGTAGCGCCATAGGGCTTTTGGAGGACAGATTTTGCAGGATTGGCTTTTGGGAGCTATGTCGCACATGAAGACCCTGAGGAGTGGAAACTCCCAAAAAGTGACCCCATTCTGGAAACTACACCCCTCAAGGAATATTTCAAGGTGTGTAGTGAGCACTTTGACCCATCAGGCGTTTCACAGAATTAGGAAACGCTTAGCTCTGAAAATGAAAAATTACAATTTATTCCAGAAAAAGTTGCTTTACACCCACATTTTCAATTTCACAAGGGATAACAGGACAAATGCATCCGGCTTTTTGTTCCCCATTTCCCCCGAATACGCCAGCACCCCATATGTGCTCAAAAACGTATGTATGGGCGCTGTAAGAAGGTACAAGGAATCATTGTGGATGATAGGTACGTGTCACTGAGGTTCCTGGCCTCAGTGGAGTAAGAGTCGGTTTTAATGTGTCAGCAGTAGGGTTGAGCGAACCCGAACTGTAAAGTTCGGGTTCGTACTGAACGTTAGGATTTTTGGACCCCGGACCCGAACCCAAACACGAACATTTCTGTAAAAGTTCGGGTTCGGTGTTCGGCGATTTCTTGGCGCTTTTTGAAAGGCTGCAGAGCAGCCAATCAACAAGCATTTAACTGTGTGCCCTTAGAAGCCATCACAGCCATGACTACTAATGGCATGGCTGTGATTGGCCAATGCTGCATGTGACCCAGCCTCTATATAAGCTGGAGTCACGTAGCGCTGCACGTCACTCTGCTGTGCTTAGTGTAGGGATAGGATGCTGCTGCTGTGAGGGAGAGAATAGGACAGAATCTTTAATCAGAACTCCAATTGAACTCAGCGATATACATAGATTTTGTTGTGTGGGTGCAGTGCACAATCTTTTTACCCTGCCCTGAGCCCAGTGACAGAGAAAAATTACTTTTATCCGTCTGTTAGTTAGGTGGGTGGCGGCGGCCATTTTATGCAAGCTCAGTGCACAAGCACTGCATATGTACTTTTGTGACATTCAAATCCAAGCTTGAAATACTGTAATAATAATTGGTTTTTGGTTTTAAAAAAACACCCTTTTTTGGCAATATCCTACATCTGGTGCCTTTGCAGCATTAGTCAGTGTGCAATTTAAGCTAGAAATACAGCTATAATTTTCAGGGTTTTGAAAAACATCTGCACGTCTGAAATTCAAGCGTTATATACAGCTGTCATATTCTGTTAGTAAAAAAAAAACACCCTTTTTGGGCAAAATACTTAATATTGCCGCCTTTGCTGCATCTGTGATTTTTAAAAACAAGCTTTAAATACTTCAATAATTTTCTGGCTTTGAAAAAACACAAATTTTTGGCAATAACCTTCATCTTGGGCCTCTGCTGCATTAGTCAGTGTACAATTTAAGCTAGTATTGCAGCCTATGCTGCATCTGTCATTGTGAGATACACCCTTAACATACTGTTGTTCTATTCTGCTATTAAAAAAACACCCATTTTGGGCAAAAATCTTAATTTGCGGCCTAGTCTGCATCTGTACGTGTGAAATACACCCTTTAGATACTGTTGTTCTTTTCTGCTATTAAAAACACACCCATTTAAGGCAAAAAAACTTAATTTTGCAGCCTTTGCTGTAAATGTAATTGTGAGATATACCCTTTAGATACTTATACAAACGCAAAATACAAATGCAATAGCACTCTGCAACCAGCACTCTGCCCTGTCTCTATGCTGGATGTTGAATGAGGCATTGGTGTACATTTTGGCCAAAGCGTAATAAGCCACTCACCACGTCAAGGTCGCCTCTATGAGTGGTCCCTAACACTAGTTCCTACCTGTTATGGGCCATGACAGCCACACAAAGTCCAGGGAATGCAGGTACAGCATGCATGCCAAGCACACTCTGTTTTTAACCCCGTCCGGTGCTATTACAGCTTTCATCGGATCCAGGGATGCAAGTACCAACATGCATGCTGAGCCCACTATATACTTCTCCTGGAGCCAAATGGCTACTGGTAGGTGCTATATAAGCAGACTCAAATTTATACTGACTTTAAAACCAGCCTCCAGGGCAGACTAACTGGTCAGGTGTGCATGACTGCATGGAGATCGCCACGCCTCCAATATATACTACAAAGAAAAAATGTGGGGGAGTCAGTCAGCACAACCCTGTATGCCGGTGCACATCGCTATGGCGAGATACATAGATACCCTTTAGATACTGTTGTTCTATTCTGCTATTAAAAAAACATCCATTTAGGGGAAAAAACTTAATTTTGCAGCCTTTGCTGCAAATATCATTGTGAGATACACCCTTTAGATACTGTTGTTCTATTCTGATATTAGAAAAACACCCATTTGGGGAAAAATCTTAAATAGCAGCTTAGTGTTCATCTGTACGTGTGAGATACACCCTTTAGATACTGTTTTTCTATTCTGCTATTTAAAAAAAACACCCATTTAGGGCAAAAAACTAATTTTTTCAGCCTTTGCTGCATATGTCATTGTGAGATACACCCTTTAGATAGTGTTGTTCTATTTTGCTATTAAAAAAACACCCATTTAGGGCAAAAAATCTTAATTTTGCAGCCTTTGCTGCATATGTCATTGTGATATACACCCTTTAGATAGTGTTGTTCTATTCTGCTATAAAAAAAAACACCCATTTTGGGCAAAAATCTTAAATTGTGGTCTAGTCTACATCTGTATGTGTGAGATACACCATTTAGATACTGTTGTTCTATTCTGCTATTAAATAAACACCCATTTAGGGCCAGATCCTAAATTTGCGAAATATGAGGAGAGCGTCAAATAAGGGACATGGCCCCGGTCGTGGTGCTGCTAGTGGAGCTCCTGTTGCAGGGAGAGGACGTGGTCGATCTGTGCCAGCTACACGCACAAGTGAAACACCTTCCTCAGGTGCGAGTAGGTGACAGAACCTTCAGCAGTATTTGGTCGGGCCTAATGCGGCTCTACGAATGGTGAGGCCAGAACAAGTACAGGCGATAGTAGATTGGGTTGCTGACAGTGCCTCCAGTTCCTTCACATTGTCTCCCACCCAGTCTCCTGCTTAAAGATCAGAGTTTGCACCTGCAGCCGATGTCCATCAGTCTTTCACCTCACCCCCTTGCAAATCAGCCAAGCAGTCTGAGCCCCAAGTCATGCACCAGTCTCTTCTGCTTTTTGATGACTCTGTTAGCAGGGTTTCCCAGGGCCATCAACCTAGCCCTCCCCCAAAAGTGGAAGAGATTGAGTGCACCGATGCCCAACCACTTATGTTTTAAGATGATTACATGGGAGGACCATCGCAGCACGTCTTTTGATGATGACGAAACACAGGTGCCAACTGCTGGGGCTTTCGAAAGTGTGCAGACCGACAAGGAGGGCAGGGGTGAATACTGGGTGGAAGATGATGTGGAGGACGATGAGGTCCTTGACCCCACATATAATCAAGATCATGCCAGTGACCTGTGTAGTTTGGAGGAAGAGGCGACAGCACAGCAGAAAGGGAGCAGGGTGCAAAAGTGGAGCGGCCGTCCCCTAGACAGTACGCTTGCTACTGCCCACCGCAGCAAGGGACTGAGCACACCAAAGCCAGCTCCAAGGAGTTCCCTGGCGTGGCAGTTCTTCAGACAATGTGCTGATGACAAGACACAAGTGGTTTGCACGCTGTAAAAACAGAGCCTGAAGCGAGGCATAAACGTTCTCAACCTGAGCACAACCTGCATGACCAGGCATCTAAGTGCAAAGCACGAGCTGCAGTGGAGTAGACACAAACACTAGAGCAGAAGAGGAACTACCCCCCTACCCACCCGCGATCGCTGGCCCTGAATGCCAGCATTTCAAAGTTACTGGCATTTGAAATGCTGTCATTCCATCTGGTGGAGACAGAGTTTTAAAAGCCACAGTACATCGTGCCCAGCAACCACTACTTTTCCAGGCATACCATCCCTTCCCTGCACAACCAAGTGGTGGACAAAATCAGGTGTGCACTACGCAACGCCATCTGTGGCAAGGTGCACCTCAATACGGATACGTGGACCAGTAAGCATAATCAGGGACGTTATATCTCCATAACAGTACACTGGGTAAATACATTGGTGCTGGGTCTGAGGTGGATAGCAGTTTGCCGCGTGTGCTTCCACCACCGAGGATTGCAGGGCTCTTCAGTTTGCCTACTGTTGCTTCCTCCTCCTACTCAGCTTCCTCATCCTCTACCGGCTCCTCATCCGGTCAGCGTAACACCTTCACCACCAACTTCAACACAGCCAGGGGTAAACGACAGTAGGCAGTTTTAAAGCTTATCTGTTTGGGGGACAAACCCCACACCGCGCAGGAGCTGTGGACAGGCCTTGAACAACAGACCGATGAGTGGTTCGTGCAAGTGAGCCTGAAGCCCGGCCTAGTGGTGTGCGATAATGGGCGAAATCTCGTAGCAGCTCTGAGACTGGCCGGTTTGACGCACATCCCTTGCCTGGCGCATGTGCTGAATTCGATGGTGCAGAGATTCCTTAAAAATTTCCAAGATATGTCAGAGCTGCTGCATAAAGTGCGGCTATCTGTGTGCGCTTTCGGTGTTCTCACCCTGCTGCTGCTCCCCTGTCAGAGTTGCAGCGTAATTTCGGCCTTCCCGCTCACCGCCTCATATGCGCTGTGCCCAAAAGGTGGATCTCCACCTTGCACATGCTGGACAAACTGTGCGAGCAGCAGCAGGCAATAGTGGAGGTTCAGCTGCAGCACGCACGGGTGAGTCGCTCTGCGGAACAGCAGCACTTCACCACCAATGACTGGGCCTCCATGCGAGACCCGTGTTCCTTGTTGTGCTGTTTCGAGTACTCCACCAACATGGCCAGTGCCGATAATGCCATTCTCAGCGTTACTATCCCACTTCTATGCCTTCTTGAAAAAACGCTGCTGGTGATGATGGAAGAGGATGTGGCACAGGAGGAGGAGGAAGAGGGATCATTTCATAGGGTTTCCGGCCTGTCATTCACAAGTGGCTCCGAGGGTGGGTTCCTGTACACAATTGTCCAGCCAGGGCAAAGTTCTGGAGGATGACGAGGTGGAGGATGAGGAGGAGGAGATGGAGGAGGAGGAACCAAGTTCACAGCAGGGTGGCACCCAGACCAGCTCATGGCCATCACTGGTGCGTGGCTGAGGGGATATAGAGGACACAGACGATACACCTCCCACAGAGGACAGCTTTTCGTTGCCTCTGGGCAGCCTGGCACACATGAGCGATTACATGCTGCAGTGTCTCCGCAACGACCGCCTTAATTCCCTCACTGGAGTGTGATCTTAAGATGCATGAGTACAAGCGCACGCTGGTAGACGTGCTGCTGGTGGCATTCCCACCTGACAGCGGGGGCACAGTGGAAGCCCAAGGCGAAGGCAGAGGTGGAGGAAGAGGTCGACAACGCAGCTGGGGCACCGCCAGCACCTCAGAAGGCAGGGTTACCATGGCCGAAATGTGGAAAAGCTTTCTCATCACGCCACAGAAACCAGCACCACTACCTGATATGGAACGTCTTAATAGGAGGCAGTCTTTCACCAACATGGTGGAGCAGTATGTGTGCACACGCCTACACGTACTGAATGACGAGTCTGCCCCCTTCAACTTCTGGGTCTCCAAATTGGGCACATGGCCTGAGCTTGCCCTTTATTCCTTGGAGGTGCTGGCCTGCCCTGCAGCCAGTGTATTATCTGAACGTGTGTTTAGCACGGCAGGGGGTGTTATCACAGACAAGAGCAGCCGCCTGTCCACAGCCAATGTGGACAAGCTCACGTTCATTAAAATGAACCAGGCATGGATCCCACAGGACTTGTCCGTACCTTGTGCAGAATAGACATGTATACCGGCCTTAACCAGCTATAGCGCAATTGCTAATTTTTGTAGTTTGGATATTTCACACTCTTTTGGAGTGTACCCTAATTTAAAAAATAATTAAAATTAAAACAAAAAAACAGTGTTGGCTACCTCGTCCTCCTTCACCTACACCGCTACGTCCACCACCTCCACAAACTCCTACTCCATATGGACCTCCACCTCATAAATCAAGTTATTTTTTTTTTTTTTATTTGTACGTATTTTATTTTATGTCATTTTACTAATTTGTCTGTTACATTTTCGGGTGAAATTCACCAATTTTTGGGTGTGGTATACCACTGCTCTACCTAGTAGACAGGTAAAAAAAAATTCACTAATTTGTCTGTTACATTTTCGGGTGAAATTCACCAATTTTTGGGTGTGATATACCACTGCTATACCTAGTAGACAGGTTAAAAAATTTCATTCATTTGTCTGTTACATATTCGGTTGAAATTCACAAAATTTTGGGTGTAATATATCCCTGCTATACCTAGTAGACAGGTAACATTTCACTAATTTGTCTGCTACATTTTCGGGTGAAATTCACCAATTTTTGGCTATGATATACCACTGCTATACATAGTAGACAGGTAAAAAAAATTCACTAATTTGTCTGTTACATTCTTGGGTGACATTTGACCATTTTTGCTGTGATTTAAACCCCTGCTCTGCATAGGTGATAGGGACCTAAATTTCAAAAAATTGTCTGTTACAAGCTGACAATTTACCAATTTTGCCGTATACAAAACCCCTACTCTGCATAAGTGACAGGGAATTAAATTTCTAAAATTCTTCTTTGATTGATACGCGCCCCCTCCTTTCATTCAATGCTTAAACTTTAATAACTTGTTCCATATTTGCGCTTCAATAATTTGTCCCACTTTTCCGCTTGATCATATTTAATTTAAAAAAATTAACCTCCCTTGGATGTGGTCTCTCTTTCTCACGCTCCCTCTCCGGCTTGGAACCCTGATTCGCCGATAACCATGATCAACATGGTAGGCTCAGAAAAGAACATCGAAAGTTGATAGAGAAGATATCCAAATGGTTCATGGACATCACGGTGAGGTGCGATCAGGCAGAAATTATCTAGAGTCAACAAAGCGGCAACTGGGCCTCTCTTGTCTAACGTTTCCAAATCCAAAATACCCCAGTGACATTTCCTATAATTTTTTATTAATCATTCCAATGACAGGACATCTTAAGAGTCCTGTATTGTTATTTATCGTCACTACCTCCCCAAGTCGGGAGTGGGTAATTGCCGCGTGCCCCCTCCTTTCCTTCGTTTCTTCTGCTTTAATAACTTTTACCATATTTCCGCTCAATCACAATTACATTTCATCCATTGATCTCCCTTGGATGTGGTCTCTCTTTCTCACGCTCCCTCTCTGGAGTGGAACCCTGATTCGCCGATAACCATAATCAACATGGTAGGCTCAGAAAAGAACATCGAAAGTTGATAGAGAAGATATCCAAATGGATTGTCGACGTCATGGTAACGTGCGACATGGTGGGGCAGTATGTGTGCACACGCCTACACGAACTGACTGATGGGTCTCTAAATTGGGCACATGGCCTGATCTTGTCCTTTATGCCTTGGAGGTGCTGTCCTGCCCTGCAGCTAGTGTATTGTCTGAACGTGTGTTTAGCACGACTGAAGGGGTTATCACAGGTTATATTTCCCAATGTTTTGGGGTGTACCCTAATTTAAAAAAATAAAAATAAATTTAAAACCAAAAAGCAGTGTAGACTACCTCCTCCTCCTCCACCGCCGCTTCCACCTACACCGCCACATCCACAACCTCCTACTCCATATGGACCTCGTCCTCCTAGATCAAGATAAATATTTTTTATTTTTACGTATTTTATGTTATTTAAAGTAGTTTTCCTATCCACATTTGTTTGCAGAGCACTTGCCATGCTCTTAACCACATGTTGATGCCATTTGCAGTCCTCTAGCCCTTTTCATTACATTTTTACAGTCATTTCAGTGCTCAAAAGTTTGGGTCTCCATTGACTTCAATGGGGTTCGGGGTCAAGTTCGGGTCCCAAACTCTAACTTTTTTGTGAAGTTCGGCCGAACCCGTCTAACCCAAACATCCAGGTGTCCGCTCAGCTCTATTTGTTACATGTTATAGGAACTATGAACAGTGAAGAACCATGATTTATACAGTGTACGGTTGAATTGTCCAATTGTTTTTTAACGTATGACTGACAATCGTTCTCCATTATTGTGTAGAAACATTAAAGGAAGTTGCATTAGGGAACTGATCCAGCATAGCACATATTGGTTTCTGAGATATAAGGTTTGTGCTGCTAGGAATACATTATCTGTTGAAGCAGTTATGTAAATTGCATAACTACCCACACCATAAAAATAATATTTAAAATAATAAGTAATAAAGATTATTTATTGGAACATGCACCTTGGAATTATAATGTCCTATTACACTTTCAGGGCTAGCTAGTAGAGCTGAGCAAATCGAAGTTGACAAAGCGGAATTTGATCCGAATTTCAGAAAAAAATTGATTTGCACCAAAGCCGAATTTCCCCGTGCTTCGTGGTAACGAATCAAATTTTTTCCTAAAATGGCTGCTGCACATGTTAGGACATGGAGAAGGCCAGTCAGCAGGCAGCCAGCCCCTGTGCTATCACAGCCCTATAAATAGCCTCAGCCATCTTTGGAGTCAGCCATTTTCCAGTGTACTTAGTGCAGGGAGACACATCAGCAGGCACTAGGAAAGACTTCATTGTGCTGAAAAATCTATTTAGAAGTACAGGGAAAAATTATTTAAGGTGTAGGGAAAGGATAGGGAGGCATCATCTACACTATAAAAGGAGAACAGGGTGCAATAGGAGAGTGTACAGCCTGGGTAATAGGAGCTATTACTATTACAGCTTGCTGCACTAATTGGGGTTTCAAATTGCAGTTATACTGCTGCTTTTAGGTTGTTTGCACTATATGATCCAGCACACCTTGCTTGTGATTTGGGTGCAAGTTCTGTGTGATACAGCCATTTACGGGGTGTATTAATAGGAAAGATACGAAAATCCTATTAGCCGTTCTGTGGTAAATTTTGCTTGTTGTACTTTTTTGGGGGGTTTATTAATAGTAAAAAGAATACTTCTTAATTGCCATTCTGCGGTGAAGTTACATTTGTACTACAATTATTTACTGTTGTTTTAATAGGAAATATACCTCGTCCTAATAGCCTTTATGCATTGAATTTTGATTGCTGTTTTTTTTGGGAGGGGGGTGTATTAATAGGTAGAAAAAAAGGAAAAAAATGATGTCATAATTGCGGTTTAGCGTTGAAGTTATATTGTACTACAGCCATTTAAGGGGTGTATTAATAGGAAAGATACATATGTCCTAGTAGCCGTTCTGCGTTGATTTTATATTGTTTTACTTTTTTTGGGGGGGTGTATTAATAGGAAAAAAAGGAAAAGATATATGTCATAATTGCCGTTTAGCGGTGAAGTTACATTGTACTACAGCCATTTATGGGGTGTATTAATAGAAAAGATATGTACATCCTATTAGATGTTCTGCAGTGAATTTTGATTGTTTTACTTTATTTGGAGGGGTTTATTAATAGTAAAAAGAATACGTCTTAATTGCCATTCTGCGGTGAAGTTACATTGTACTACAGTTATTTATGGGGTATATTAATAGGAAATATACCTCCTGCTGCCATGTCACCCCTCTGTGGTCTCCTCATGCTTCTGCCACCTCAACACTCTGTCACTGGGCCACTCTATGGTCTCCTCATGCTGCTGCCACATCACCACTCTGTGGTCTCCTCATGCTGCTGCCACCTCACCACTATGTCATTAGGCCACTCTGTGGTCTCCTCATGTTGCTGCCACCTCACCACTATGTCATTGGGACACTCTGTGGTCTCCTCATGCTGCTGCCAGCTCACCACTATGTCACTGGACCACTCTGTGGTCTTGTCATGCTGCTGCCACCTCACCACTATGTCACTGTGCCACTCTGTGGTCTCCTCATGCTGCTGCCACCTCAACACTCCATGACTGGGCCACTCTTTTACCTTTTTGGCCTGGTGGACATCATCATTTATTTGACCCTTCTTCTGATCTGTCAGAAGGAAGGAAAAATGAGACTCACAGCGGATCCTGTATATGTAGCAGCTATAAGGCCTGTATGACATGGTCACTATTTTGCATAAGAATTGGGTTAAGATTTGGTAGCCAAAAGCAGGAGTGAGTACAAAACACAGAAGGCATGCAAAGATTCCATTCACGTGTCATCTCTATTTTGGATCCACTCCTGTATTTTTTTTGGCCTTAGGAATACTGATGGATTACTGACAAAATGCTGACCGAGTGAAGGCGGATGCTAAACAGACATGATCCATTTTTGGGGTTTTTATTGTTCTGACGGATCAGAGGAAGGGCAAAATAATCAGTGACGTCAAAACAAACTTACGACTGACACCCTCTCCACTCTGTCAGTGAGGGCTCTACTTGTATAACCATTTAATAGAACAGGTTCTGTAGAAATCTATGTGGAATCAGCTGACAACGGTGTAAAAGGTGTGCGTTCTTTCACGCTATAGTAGGATATTGGGCCTCTGCACGGTTCTTTATACCTGGCGCTAACATTGACCTGTAAGGCTGAGTTCACACTTGAGTTATTTGGTCAGTTTTGGCCCTGTAACTGACCAAATAAGTGAAATGTGAAGTGATTCTAACAGTAACACCTATCATCTGTGTGTCATACTGACTCACAGTACTGTTTTACTAGCACAGCGGGCTCCCAGTGCATGTTTCTGCAATGCACAGTGTTCTACACCACTATACAGGCTCTCTGCAGCCAGGAAATAGCTTCGCCACAAATAGATTTGAATCTAATCTTTTTTGAAAATTTGGCGAACCAAACAAATCGTATTTTTGAAAAATTCGCTCATCTCTATGAGCTAGTCCCGTTTCATTCATCATTTCTTATCTTATAATTTATTTATCCATGTCTATAGCATTTTACGTTACAGAGATTACCATGGGTTGCAATTATTACTATTTTTAGTATTTTAATAATGTTTGTTTTTACATTACCTTTGATCTGTGACCCACTGATGTAGGTGGAGTCCTTCTCATTTGTATATTCATGTCCCCAAACCCCTCATCTTTTATTGTGTAATAACTGAGGAAGGGACTAGCTGAGTCCCAAAACACGTATCTCTTTGCATTGCTAATTAAAGGTAAAAAAAGATCATGCATCCAGACTATTCATCAGCATCACCTCCTCTAGCACAGCGCTGGACAAAGGAGTCATAGTTAGCATCACGACTCAGGGACTCAGGAAGATTTAGAGTATTAAATCCCTTGTGCTTTAAAAGGACACTGACAGGCCCAATAAGCATATTTAGGTATATATATGACAGTACAGGTCTTGTAAGTGTATTAGAATCATCTAAGTATCCCCCCTGTCCACCTTATAAATACAGTAAAATGAAGTTTTATAACCTGCTTGAATCGTCTTCATTCTGCCCAAGGGGCGGCGTTTCATCTCCACTTGCGCACAGCCAGCCTCGCCCCAACTGCCGTTTGAAGCGCCGCCCAGCTCATCAATATTCACTTTGCTGGGCGGCGCACTAATCTGCACTAATCATATCACGCCTGCGCACTAATTAACCCCTTTTGAGATGTAACAGAGCAGCGCTCTGAAGCGCTGCTATGAACTGTGCCCGGCGCATGCGCATAAAGCAGAGGCTGCATCGGCCTCTGAGATGCAGACTGTGCGCAGGCGCGATGTGATCCCGGCCACTGAGGGTGCCGGGCGCATGCGCTGAAGATGAGCCGGAGGCCGATGCCCATAGGATTGTATTGGGCATGCGCCGGATCTTGCGTCGGGGACACTAGTAGCCACCCAGCGAAGTGAATATTGATGAGCTGGGCGGCGCTTCAAAACGGCAGTTGGGGCGAGGCTGGCTGGGCGCAAGTGGAGATGAAACGCCGCCCCTTGGGCAGATTGAAGACGATTCAAGCAGGTTATAAAACTTCATTTTACTGTATTTATAAGGTGGACAGGGGGGATACTTAGATGATTCTAATACACTTTATAAGACCTGTACTGTCATATATATACCTAAATATGCTTATTGGGCCTGTCAGTGTCCCTTTAAGGACCTTCTGATATCACGGGGTCATCTGACTCTGAAACAGATGTGGGCTTATGTGACTGGGATCTTTGGCTAATAGCTGTGTTTCCACTTATCTGGGGTGCATAGGGTGTCTTAACCTGTTTCCCCTTTGCAGCAGCAGGGTCTGGAATGCTTGAATCTGGGCTACCTTGCTGTCTATTTCTGTTTGTAGCAATGCAAATCCACTTGCTCTAGTTCTTTCCTCCTCTGAAGCTCATGGAGGTGTAGGAAGGGGAGGTAGGGTGGGGAAGGGTTGTTCAAAGATTTGTTATGTGGCCAAGTAATTTTTAGTTACAACCGTGTTTAAATTTTCTTCTTTCAGGCATTTGTTCACCAGGGCACAAGGAGAAGTCAAGGGATGCAAAATTCTAGCACAATTCCACGGAAGAGGATACCTACATAGAAGTTCAGACCTTACACCAGGGTAGTCTATACCACATTCAAGCGATGCCTGAATAGGTGAATAACCCTTTTTAATAAACTGCTGCATATTACATTCCAGCCTGTGTGTACCATACCTGGAAGACAAATCACTATAAAAATAATTCTTTCAATTTGTGAGTATGGTATCTGTAGCAATGTGAGAAACTTGAGATAGTACTGTAAGAATTAAACGAGTTGTCCAGTATAATTTAGGGATTGTGATAGAAGAAAAAAACGAAATTCACCTTTTCAAACGACCTTCATGCTACAACCATGGATTCAAGTTATCCCCGACTGGAAGTGAAAGGATCACATTTTTGGCCGTTGCAGCCTTAGCAGTTATGCGTGCTTGTCACTCCAGGGGCATAAATCATTGTGAATTAGCTCACAGTATCATAAAGTGTTTCTACATTACAACAATGATTTTCATCTAGATTTTGTACACCGAAAACATGAATTGCTTATTACAAAATACAAAATACGTATTTATTTTCTAGACTCTACCACTCCAGGTATCAGTTTCAACATTTGTACTGGACAATCCAGCAATCTCATTATCTAACAGACAGCTTTTGACCCCTGACCACATTAAATTACCCTTCCGTCAGAAGGGAATTAAGTTTGTCTGCAATCACCATACAGTAAATTCTTATATATACAGTCTACAGCAAGTCCCTTCATCTATTTCGGGAAAACAATCCATTTCACGAGGGTTCGGCAATCCTAGTCATGGTTGCAGAAAGTGAACTTTGAAAAACATAAGCTGTTAATTCCATGGGTATAATGTGATTGAAATCAGAGATTGTTATGTGTACTTGAACAATATTAACATAATCATGCCTTCCTGAAATAATAGAAGCTGTTTAGTCTTCATTACAGAGCACGTGAATGTTAGATTTGTGTACCCATTCTACGAGCAACTGATGGTATGCGCACAATGAAGCCCGCCATGTGCATAATTACATTGTGTAATCCTGAATGTATTTGCTACAGAATATAACCTGTATGGTATTACTTCAATAGGGTTCCTATAAAAACTAAAATAAATGTAAACAGCCATTTGTATCTGAAGTTCTCATTTAGATTGTGATACAATTGTGCTGCTATTAGCAGATGATTGAGAGGACTTATCTCAATATCTAAAAGGTGGACAACCACTTTAGTGTCCTTTTAAGGGTACTTTCACACTAGAGTTATTATTTTCCTGTATTGAAATCCAGTAAAGGGTCTCAATATTGGGGAAAAAAAGCATCAGTTTTGTCCTAATGCATTCTGAATATAAAGCAATCCGTTCAGTATGCATCAGGATGTCTTCAGTTCCGTCCCTTGTACAGTATTTGACCGGACAAAATACCGTAGCTTGCTGCAGTATTTTTTTCGGACAAAATTCCAAAACAATACCGCACTTGCTGGATCCGGCATTAATTTCAATAGAGATGTATTAATGCCGGATCCGGTACGAAGTGTTCCAGAAATTGCTGCATCGCCGGATTGCTGCATCTGGTTTTCTGGTCCGCGCATGCTCCTGGATATTGGAGGAGCGGGTTTCGCTTTTGATCGGATCGGTTACTCCCGATTATACCGGATGAGATGGATCTGGTATTTCACCGGATCTGTCTAACGGATCTGGAAAAAAAGGATATCAGTTTGCCGGATACGGAAGGCAGTTCTGGCAATGGAACTGCCTGCCAGATTCTAACAACGCTAGTGTGAAAGTACCCTTACACGGGCCAAGGATTGTGACAATTTTTTGGGGATGAGCGCTTGAAAGGCTCATCCCTGATAATTATCTTGACTAAATGTGCCAACGATCACCTGACACATGAGCAAAGCACTCATTTTTTGGTTATAATATCTTTTTTGTGGCTCATAAAGTCACTGTCAGCAGGACATTGCCCTTTGTAAACAATGAATCTGTATCGGGAAGAGTTATCGTAGTAGTGTTAGCCTTTCATACATTGAAAATTATTGTTGCATATAAATTCAGCTATTATCTCTGCTCAACAATCAGGCAATGATCTGGAACACACAGTTTGCTCCCGATAATTGTCCATGCATCAGTCCAGGTAAAAAGGTCCTTAGATTTGTGTTCTTACAGTTATATTTTTGCAAGCGGCTGCAAGAATGAAGATGCTGGAAGGATGAAAATCATTCAAAGAATTCAAACTTTTTTTAGATCCGTAAATTGATGTTAAGTCATCGTTACAATTTCAATAAACCCATAGAGACTATTCAGAATGCTTCTGAAGGTAATGAGGGCTCATGCACACAGCCATAAGAGTTTTGTGGTCCGCAAATCGGAGATCCGCAAAACACGGCACCATTAATTTTTTAACTTCTGTAGAAATGTCCTATCCTTGTCAGAAGGACAAGAAAGGAACATGTTCTATCTTTTTTGCGTTGCCCGATTGAAATGAATGGGTCTGCATCTGATCTGCAAAAAATGCTGATCAGATGCTGTCCAAACATATGATCGTGTGCATGAGTCCTAAATGTGAGACCACCATCTTTCTTTTATCTAGTACAAAGTAAAGGTCCATACATAGAAATTTTGGCCTCTCTGATAGCTGGTGATTTTAGACATATCACTCATAAGCATATGTTTCAAGATTCCACCACATAAATTAAGAAAGGGAGAGTGAATGGATCTGAAGTAGTTATCTGAGAATATTCATATTGTAGTGAAGCCCGCTGACAAGGGAGAGGGGGTGCTCTTATAAACAAGTCATGTTATGTTGCAGAGAGTCTAATGCTTTTAACTGATCTTAAAGGGGTTCTCCAGGCTTTTATTATTAATGTCTTATCCCCAGAATAGGTCATCAATATCAGATCGGCGGGGGTCCAACACCTAGCACCCCGCCGATCAGCTGTATGAAGGGAAGGCGCGCCCAGTGCACACATGCCGTCTCCCTTCTCTCTTCCTGCTCGCCATAGACATACTGTAGCAGCAGCACCTTCCCTTCATACAGCTGATCCTGGGGGGTGCTGGGTGTTGGACCCCCGCCGATCTAATATTGTTGACCTATCCTGAGGATAAGGCATCAATATTAATACCCTGGAGAACCCCATTTAACTACTGTTTACCACTGTATTCTAATCCCTTAGAGGGGCATCTCACTCTCCTAAAGGATTTCAACATTGAGGCATATACAGAAGGCATTATTAGCAGAGGAGTAAGAAATTACATTATGAAAAAAAACAACTCAGACTTCTCTATTTTACCAATTACCCAAAATTCATGAATCTTCTACACATCCCAATAATCCCTGTTATCTGTTCCTTCACATGTAACCTCGCCCTTTACTGTACATAGACATACTGTTACAACCATATGTACTTAAGGCCTCTTTCACACTACCGCATGGCTATTTTTGTGTTTTCCGGTCCGTTTTTCACGGATCCTTTGTTCTGTTTTTTTGTTTCTGTTGTGTTTCCATTTCCGTTCCGTTTTTCCGTTCCGTTTTTCCGTATGGCATATACAGTATACAGTAATTACATAGAAAAAATTGGGCTGGGCATAACATTTTCAATAGATGGTTCCGCAAAAACGGAACGGATACGGAAGACATACAGATGCATTTCCGTATGTGTTCCGTTTTTTTGCGGAACCATTGACTTGAATGGAGCCACGGAACGTGATTTGCGGGCAATAATAGGACATGTTCTATCTTTAAACGGAATGGAAAAACGGAAATACAGAAACGGAATGCATACGGAGTACATTCCGTTTTTTTTTGCGGAACCATTGAAGTGAATGGTTCTGTATACGGAACGCAAAAAACAGCCTGCAAAACGGAAAAAAAAACTGTAGTGTGAAAGAGGCCTAAAGGGAACCTGTCATCAACTTTATGCTGCCCATACTAACGGCAGCATAAAGTAGTGACAGGTGAGTTGATTTCCGCGGTCTGTCATTTATAAGTTAAAAGTAAGTGGTTGCCGAGAACCAACATAACAATCATTGCAGACTGAGCCTGGAAAAAAGTCACGGCCACCTGAGAAGAGTCCTGGTTATTCATGAATTCCTGCTCTCCATGTCCACCTGCTGATGATTGACAGTCTAAGGCCTCATGCACACGATCGTGGTGTGTTTTGCGGTCCACTTACTTTTAGCCCATGAGTGACACACCGATGAAATCAGCATTTCTGTCAGTATTTTATGCTGTTCTCAGTGAGGTCAGCATAAAGTTGATGACAGGTTCCCTTTAAAGAGGTTGTGTCACTTAACCCCTTAAGGACGCAGGGCGTATCGGTACGCCCTATTTCCCGAGTCCTTAAGGACTCAGGGCGTACCGGTACGTCCTAACTTGAAATCGGCATTCCGGCGCCCCAGGGGTTAATCGGAACGGGATTTCGGCTGAAATCATTCAGCCGGCATCCCGTAACAATGCAGGGGGGGGTCATTTGACCCCCCCGCATCGACGATCGCAGAAAACCGCAGGTCAATTCAAACCTGCGGTTTTCTGCGTTTCCGGTCCATTCGGGTGTCCTGTGACCCGATGAACCGGAAAAAGACTGCGATCGGTGGCGTAATTTTACACCACCTATCGCAGTCCGAGGATTTGGAGAGGCGGTGCTGGCCCTGGTGCTGAAGGCCGCTGTCCAGGGTGCTGATTGGAGCAGGGGAGAGAGGCGCGAGATTCAAACTTCCTGCGCTCCTCTCTCCCCTCCTCTTCCTGTCCAGCACCCTGTCCGTGCAGCACCGTCCAGAACGAGCTCCTGTGTCCCCACAATCGGCATCCATCACCCTCCTGCACCCATCGCCACCCAGGTAGGTTAGGGTCAGTGAGGGAGAGGCACCGTTAGGCAGGGAAAGAAGGGAAAAGTTAGTTAGAAAAAAAAAAAAAAAACTTTTATTTCCAAACTTTCCAAACTTTCTTTGATCCATCCATCAGACCCCAGATCCCCCCCTGCCACTTGCCCCCCCCCACCAGACCCCCCCACCACCAGACCCCCACCCCACCCCACCCCCCCTTCCCCACCACCAGACCCCCACCACCAGCCCCCCCCCTCCCCTGACCACCAGCCCCCTTACCACCACTTTTTTTTTTTCTGCGTGCGCTGACTGGCCGGCACTTTTTAGCGTCCGTCCAGTGTTAGCGCATCGCCCGCCCCACCACCCCACCGACCGCTGATCAGCGTTGTACCGCTGATCAGCAAGTTTGAACTTTTTTTTTCCTAACACTTGCCCTTTCTTTTTTTGCCTTTTTTAGTACGCGAACACCCGTTGCCCCCACACACACGCACATATAATAAAGGTTTCCACACACGCACACATACACGCACACACACCCATGGCCCGCCGGATGTTCTCGGCCGAGGAGGCATACGCCCAGATTGCCTCCGACTCTGAGAGCCCCAGTGAGGATGAGGATGACCCCACGTTCCTTTTATCATCCGCATCCTCCTCATCATCATCTGATGACGATGAGCCACCAAGGCGGCGGAGACGCCGCCAGGCGGAGCCAGGGGCCCCACATGCTAGGGATCCTGTGGCCCACCCTAGTACGAGCCGCCCAGGGGTTCGTACTGGTTTCCCGGCCCACCAAATAAGTCCACCGGAGCCCCCTGCCGATGAACTTAGCTGGTGTCCCCCAGTGGACTTTGAGCCTGAGATTCCGGATTTTGCTGGCAATCCTGGAATCCAGATTCCCACAGTGGGGTTTACTGAAATAGACTATTTTAGTTTTTTTTTCAGTAACCCACTGGTGAATCTGATGGTGGAGCAGACGAATCTGTACGCCCAACAGTTCGTCGCTCAAAACCCAGGCTCATTTTTGGCTAGACCCGGTGGCTGGACGCCGGTCAGTGCAGCCGAGATGAGGACATTTTGGGGCCTCGTGCTGCATATGGGTCTAGTCCAAAAACCCAGTGTCAGGCAATACTGGAGTGGGGACGTCCTATACCAGACCCCACTGTACAGTATGGTCATGACACGTCCCCGGTTTGAGGCCATCCGGAAATGTCTGCATTATTCCGATAATGCAGCATGTCCCCCCCGAAGTGATCCTGCCTATGACCGGCTGTACAAGATACGGCCGGTCATCGATCACTTTGGGGCCACATTTCAGCAGGCCTACGTACCTGGAAGGGAGGTCGCGGTTGATGAGTCTCTCGTTGCGTTCAAGGGGAGACTCAGTTTCCGCCAATATATTCCCACAAAGCGGGCGAGGTATGGCGTGAAGCTATACAAAATTTGTGAGAGTACCTCAGGGTACACTTACAAATTTCGTGTGTACGAGGGGCGAGATTCCCGGATTCAACCCCCAGAATGTCCCCCCACTCTGGGTGTTACCGGGAAACTCGTGTGGGACCTTATGTACCCACTGCTGGATAAGGGTTACCACTTGTACGTGGACAACTTTTATACCAGCATTCCCTTGTTCAGGTCCCTTGCCGCCAGATCCACGTTCGCTTGTGGGACCGTGCGGAAAAATCAACGCGGCCTCCCTGCCTACCCCCTCCAGGTACCTATCCCCAGGGGTGAGACCCGTGCACTTACCAGTGGAAACCTGTTGCTGGTCAGGTATAAGGACAAGAGGGATGTCCTTATGCTGTCCACAATCCACGGTAACGGCATCACCCCAGTCCCTGTGCGAGGTACCGCGGCAACGGTCCTCAAGCCCGATTGTATCGTCGCCTACAATCGGTATATGGGAGGAGTTGATCTCTCGGATCAAGTCCTCAAGCCATATAACGCCATGCGCAAAACCCGGGCATGGTACAAAAAAGTTGCGGTCTACTTGGTGCAGGTTGCCATGTACAACTCTTTTGTACTATCCCGAAGCGCTGGCAGCACAGGGACATTCCTCCAATTCTATGAGGCAGTCCTCAAGGACCTGATCTTTTCGGACCGGGAAAGAGCAGGCCGGAGTACCTCGGGAATTGGAGGCGCCCGGATCGTCCCTGGCCAACACTTTCCAGGTGTGGTCCCCCATACTGGAAAGAAGGGACGAACCCAAAAAAAGTGCAGAGTGTGTCGCAGGAGGGGGATACGGAAGGACACCACCACTCAGTGCGACACTTGCCCCGATCATCCGGGCCTCTGCGTTATCGATTGCTTCAGGGAGTATCACACTTCCATGGAGTACTAAATTTTTATAATCCCCAACAGTCCACTAGAGAACATAAAAAACTATGGCTCTCAGACTTTGGAGACACGGAAACATTTTTTTTTTCCCAAAAAAATATTAGTTTTAGTGCAGGCATCCTCAAACTGCGGCCCTCCAGATGTTGTAAAACTATAACTCCCAGCATGCCCAGACAACCTACAGCCATCAGCAGGGCATGGTGGGAATTGTAGTTTTACAACATCTGGAGGGCCGCAGTTTTTAGGATGCCTGCTTAGTGTCTCCAAAGTCTGAGAACCATACATATTGGGCATCGTCGCGTGCGTAAAAGTCGTCGCTATAAAAATAACTTTTGCCCAAACGCCTCGGATGAACGGTGTTAAAAATATAAAATAAAAACGGTGCCAAAACACTCATTTTTGGGCAAAATTTCCATTTGAATCCTTTTTGCCGGTAATAAAGCAAGGGTTAACCGCCAAACAAAACTCAATATTTATGGCCCTGATTCTGTAGTTTGCAGAAACACCCCATATGTGGTCGTAAATGGCTATATAGCCGCACGGCAGGGCATAGAACGAAGGGAACTCCATATGGTTTCTAGAAGGCAGATTTTGATGGACAGTTTTTTTTTTGACACCATGTCCCATTAGAAGCCCCCCCTGATGTAGCCTAGACTAGAAACTCCAAAAAAGTGACCCCATCTAAGAAACTACACCCCTCAAGGTATTCAAAAGTTACTTTACAAACTATGTTAACCCTTTACGTGTTCCACAAAACTAAATAGCGAATGTAGAAACAATTTTAGAATTTTTTTTTGTTACATTGCCTCAAAAAAGAGTAATATAGAGCAACCAAAAATCATATTTACCCCTAAAATAGTCCCAAAACAACAACCACCTTATCCCGTAGTTTCCTAGATGGGGTCACTTTTGTGGAGTTTCTACTCTAGGGGTGCATCAGGGGGCTTGAAAGGGTACATGGTGTAAATAAACCAGTCCAGCAAAATCTGCCTTCCAAAAACCATATGACGTTCCCCTTCTTCTATGTCCTGCCGTTTAGCCAAATAGTAGTTTACGACCACATATGGGGTGTTTCTGCAAACTACAGAATCGGGGCAACCCATTTTGAGTTTTGTTTGGCAGTTAACCCTTGTTTTACTCCTGGAAAAAATTGATTATATTGGAAAATTTTCCAAAAAATAGAAATTTCAAAATTGTTTCTCCATCTGCCATCAACTCTTGTGGAACACCTAAAGGGTTAACAAAGTTTGTAAACCCAGTTTTGAATACCTTGATGGGTGTACTTTCTTAGATGGAGTCACTTTTTTGAAATTTCTATTCTAGGGGTGCAACAGGGGGCTTCAAATGGGACATGGTATAAACAAAACCAGTCCTGCAAAATCTGCCTTCCAAAACCCATATGGTGTTCCCCTCCTTCTATGTGCTCCTGTTCGGCCAAACAGTAGTTTACGACCACATATGGGGTGTTTCTGCAAACTACAGAATCGGGGCAACCCATTTTGAGTTTTGTTTGGCAGTTAACCCTTGTTTTACTCCTGGAAAAAATTGATTATATTGGAAAATTTTCCAAAAAATAGAAATTTCAAAATTGTTTCTCCATCTGCCATCAACTCTTGTGGAACACCTAAAGGGTTAACAAAGTTTGTAAACCCAGTTTTGAATACCTTGAGGGGTGTACTTTCTTAGATGGAGTCACTTTTTTGAAATTTCTATTCTAGGGGTGCAACAGGGGGCTTCAAATGGGACATGGTATAAACAAAACCAGTCCTGCAAAATCTGCCTTCCAAAACCCATATGGTGTTCCCCTCCTTCTATGTGCTCCTGTTCGGCCAAACAGTAGTTTACGACCACATATGGGGTGTTTCTGCAAACTACAGAATCGGGGCAACCCATTTTGAGTTTTGTTTGGCAGTTAACCCTTGTTTTACTCCTGGAAAAAATTGATTATATTGGAAAATTTTCCAAAAAATAGAAATTTCAAAATTGTTTCTCCATCTGCCATCAACTCTTGTGGAACACCTAAAGGGTTAACAAAGTTTGTAAACCCAGTTTTGAATACCTTGAGGGGTGTACTTTCTTAGATGGAGTCACTTTTTTGAAATTTCTATTCTAGGGGTGCAACAGGGGGCTTCAAATGGGACATGGTATAAACAAAACCAGTCCTGCAAAATCTGCCTTCCAAAACCCATATGGTGTTCCCCTCCTTCTATGTGCTCCCGTTCGGCCAAACAGTAGTTTACGACCACATATGGGGTGTTTCTGCAAACTACAGAATCAGGGCAACCCATTTTGAGTTTTGTTTGGCAGTTAACCCTTGTTTTACTCCTGGAAAAAATTGATTATATTGGAAAATTTTCCAAAAAATAGAAATTTCAAAATTGTTTCTCCATCTGCCATCAACTCTTGTGGAACACCTAAAGGGTTAACAAAGTTTGTAAACCCAGTTTTGAATACCTTGAGGGGTGTACTTTCTTAGATGGAGTCACTTTTTTGAAATTTCTATTCTAGGGGTGCAACAGGGGGCTTCAAATGGGACATGGTATAAACAAAACCAGTCCTGCAAAATCTGCCTTCCAAAACCCATATGGTGTTCCCCTCCTTCTATGTGCTCCCGTTCGGCCAAACAGTAGTTTACGACCACATATGGGGTGTTTCTGCAAACTACAGAATCGGGGCAACCCATTTTGAGTTTTGTTAGGCAGTTAACCCTTGTTTTACTACTGGAAAAAATTGATTATATTGGAAAATTTTCCAAAAAATATAAATTTCAAAATTGTTTCTCCATCTGCCATTAACTCTTGTGGAAGACCTAAAGGGTTAATAAAGTTTGAAAAAACAGTTTTGAATACCTTGAGGGGTGTAGTTTCTAGAATGGGGTCATTTTTGGGAGGTTTCTATTATCTAAGCCTCACAATATGACTTCAAACCTGAACTGGTCCATAAAAAGTGGGATTTTGAAGATTTCTGAAAATTTCAAAATTTGCTTCTAAACTTCTAAGCCTTGTAACATCCCCAAAAAATAAAATATCATTCCCAAAATGCTACAAACATGAAGTAGACATATGGGGAATGTAAAATCATCACAATTTTTGGGGGTATTACTATGTATTACAGAAGTAGAGAAACTGAAAGTTTGAAATTTGCTAATTTTTCAAAATTTTTGGTAAAAATTGTATTTTTTTATGCAAAAAAATTAACTTTTTTGACCCAATTTTAGCAGTGTCATGAAGTACAATATGTGACGAAAAAACAATCTCAGAACGGCCTGGGTAAGTCAAAGCGTTTTAAAGTTATCAGCACTTAAAGTGACAGTGGTCAGATTTGCAAAAAATGGCCAAGTCCTTAAGGTGAAATAGGGCCGAGTCCTTAAGGGGTTAAAGGGGTTATCCCATCATAATGATCACTGTTAAATCTGTTAATGATTTGACAGTGATCATTTTTGTAAATATACTTTATTAACAAATTCCCACCGATTAGGAGAAAATTCATCCCCACTTACCTCATTGTTGTGACTCGGTCTCCCCTGGTTACGACCACCGCTCTTCCGCAAAATCCCGATGGTCGCGCTTGCCCAGAAGACTTCTTCTTTTCTCCCGGCCGGGCCACTCGCTGTCCTGAACGCGCACGCTGCCGCGCATGCGCAGCGGTGACTTCTTCCCGGCCAGAATAGTACAGAGATGCGAACGCGCACGCCGGCTCTGTACTATACTGGCCAGAAATAAGTCACATTGCGCATGCGCGGCAGCGTGCGCGTTCAGTCCAGCGCGCGGCCCGGCCGGGAGAAGACTTCAATCAAGATGAAGCCCGCCCCCAGCCAGAATCCAGGAAGTGAACGCGCGGTGGCAGCAGGTAAGTATAAAAACGCAAAGTGGGATAACCCCTTTAAGCAAGTGGCATTTATCATGTAGAGAAAGCTACAAGGCACTTACTAATATATTGTTATTATACATATTGCCTACTTTGCTGGTTTGCTTAATTTTTCCATCACATTATACACTGCTTGTTTCCATCTTAGGACCACCCTGCAATCCATCAGTGGTGCCCGTGCTTGCACACTATAGGAAAAAGTGCCAACCTCTCTGGTGCCCGGGACCGTGGAAGCTCACATAGGTTGGCACTTTTTCCTATACTGTGCAAGCACGACCACTGCTGATGGATTGCAGGGTGGTCGCAACCATGGAAAAGAGCAGTGTATAACGTGATAGAAAAATGAATCCGGCCAGCAAAGGAAGCAATATGGATAATAACAATCCATTAGTAAGTGCCTTGTATTAACTGTCTTTACATAATAAATGCCATTTGCTGAAGTGACACAACCCTTTTGAACTTCCCTCTATGGATTTTTGCCCAGCTCATCTCTGAACTCAGATCCATCATAAGCATTGAATCCAGGGCCGGATTAATAATGGTGCAGGTAGATCAAGTGCTCCAGGCCCCGCAGTGCAGTAGTGCACCATTACTAGGGGAACTACAGTCACCAGTTTTATTCACCTGGTTTCTGGGGCCAGACCTATCTAACCAGTATGAACACCAGTATGACTAAAATCTGTACATATATATTTATATTTAACCCTCCCCATGAGGTCTCCAGCTGGACTAATCCAACATCCATTTTGAAGGGGGAGGAAGATAGGGCTGCACAGAAGTGAGGCAGAGAGGTGAGGACTATGTTCAGGGAGAAGCCAGTGGCAGCACTGCTTGGTGGAGCAGCATGTTCCGTCTTCTGTTCCACAGTCCACACACAGACACCACTGAGGCTATGCTGCTGAGACCGACACAGAGCCTGGGGAGTGAAGAGGACTGGCAATGGGGAGAGAGCTACAGAGCATAGCCATGCTGCACAGAGCAGACAAGATGTGAGGCAGAGCTGCTGGGGCCCGCTGGAGGGTGGAGCCAGCCCACAGCTCCTCCCCTAAGATGGAAGATACATCTCATTCCTGTGTGTGGCTGCTACATCAGGGCTCTCCAGGCATGGGGAGTTCAAGAAGATGAAAGTTGTCACAGGAAAACAGAAAAGGACCATGTGAGTGTGCTGCAACAGTCCTAGGTGAAAAATGGCAGCCCTCCAGTGTGTACAGCACCCCAGCTATGCTCCAGAGAGGTCTGTCAATCTGTCCCAGCAGGTTCTGGCTGAAATCCACTCTTAGGCATTTTCAATTCCGCTATTGAGATCCGTCATAGGGTCTCAATAGTGGAGGAAAACGCTTGTGTTTTGTCCCTATTTATTGTCAATGGGGACAAAACTGTACTGAAGGGAACGGAGTGCACCAGAATGCATTTCGTTCCGTTTCATTGTGTTCCTGTAAAGGGAGAATATTAATTACCAATATTTATGCAAATATCAATAATTACTATTCATAAATAAGAGGAGTCGTCTAGTGATGACTCCGCCTATTTATACCTTAAGTAAAGAATAATACTTTCACCTTGCCTTACACTAATCACTAAGCTAGCTGCAAGCGTCTAACTGAGCTAGCTACCGCTAATAACCACACGTTACACAGTAGGTATGGATACAAATAATACAAGATATTTATTATCACCTACAGTACACAATACACACAATACAGCACCATAAATACAGCACAAAATACACTATTCAATCCAAAGTTCCACCCACAAACTAACTATACAATACACTTACATACATTCATTAGCAGCCCACCCAACCTGGCTCTAAACTATCCCTATGGGAGAAACAAAGGGTTAACACATAGGCAGGGCAGCAGTGAAAGGGTTAAGGATTACAGGGCAGCTACAGGGGTAACTGGGGCTGCCTCAAGAGTTCTGAGGTTAATGCTGCAGGAGGTCAGCAGCAGGGGTAAAAGGGGTAATGTAGGACAGGGCCTGCATGGATAGGGATTGCAATGGGATGTGTTGGTGGCAGGGAAGGGGTTACTATTGTTGGGGATATAGGGGGTATGTGAGGGGTAGGTAGGGGCTAGACAGGTAGGGGTTAATCAGGGCAGCAGTAAAGGGGTTACTGCTGCAGGGGTATACTTAGCCCTTCCAAGGTTACTAAGCCTTCTCCAGGGGCACGGTCACCGCCAGCTCTCTGAGAAGGTCTGGCAGACGTTCTTCTGTACCTCTTGCATGATGTTCTTTGTTTTGGTTTCACTTTGTCATCTCCTTTCCTTCTCCCAGCTGTCTCACTTTGCGGTTAATATTACTTCCTGGATTGAAGTGATCACTGCTAGAGACTTCTGTTACTGCTTGTTCAGATAAGTCCTTTCTTGTATTGTGTTTACTTGCTGGCTTGATTCTAGGTGACCCTGACTCCCTCTGTATTAAGTGCAGGGAGCCGGGACCCGGGTCCCATTTTGGCTGAAAGGGTGGTCGTCTCTGCTCTTTATCCTGATTTGGAGGCAGAGGTTCAGGCAGCCCAGGCAGAGGCTCCTGATCTTTGTCCTCCTGGGAGGTTGTTTGTGCCTCTCGCTTGCTGGGCACCCGGGGAGTAGAGCCACAGTGGATCTCATTGCTCGGAAATTCTGGTGGCCGGCTCTTCGTAAAACGGTTGAGGGGTTTGTGGCAGCCTGTGAGACCTGCGCTCGTGCCAAGGTCCCTCATTTACGGCCATCGGGTTCTCTCCTCCCGTTACCCATTCCTTCCCGTCCTTGGACGCATCTGTCCATGGACTTCATTACGGACCTGCCTCGTTCCTCGGGGAAGACTGTGATTCTGGTAGTAGTGGACCGTTTTAGCAAAATGGCGCATTTCATTCCCTTTCCTGGGTTACCCAATGCTAAGACGCTGGCGCAAGCATTTGTTGATCACATTGTCAAATTGCATGGCATTCCCTCAGACATCGTTTCTGATAGGGGCATGCAATTTGTTTCCAGATTCTGGAAGGCCTTCTGTTCTCGCTTGGGGGTTCGGTTGTCGTTCTCTTCTGCTTTTCACCCGCAGTCGAATGGTCAGACCGAACGCGTCAATCAGAATCTGGAGACATATCTGCGCTGTTTTGTGGCAGAGAATCAGGAGGATTGGTGTTCTTTTTTGTCCCTTGCTGAGTTTGCTTTAACCGCCTCACGTCCGCCCATAGGATATAAACGTCCTATGGGTGGACGTCTATTTCTGACAGCACGTTTTAGAACGTCCTGTCAGAAATAGCAGCTGCACGCTAATCGTGCAGCTGCTGATCGGGTTGCCCGCTGTCAGTGACAGCAGGGCAACCCTAAGACAAGGCAGGGACAGTTCCCAGGTGTCCCTGCCTTCACGATCGCTGCAGACACAGCGCTCACCGAGCGCTGTGTCTGCAGAGAAGGAAGCGCTATGCGCTTCCTGTTCCGGCCCGGCGGTCATGTGACCGCCGTGACCGGAGTGTGCAGGAGCTGTGTGAGGTCTCTCAGAGACCTCGATCAGCCCTGCTGTGAGGCTGTACAGCGCTGGATTGCTGCTGTACAGCCTCTCTAGGGGTGTATTTGTCCTGTAACTGGGGCTACTATGTCAGCCCCAGTTACAGGAGAAATCAACAGTGAAAAAAAAAGAAAAAGTGAAGCAAATGTCCCCCAGAGGTCTTGTATGACCTTATGGGGGACGAAAAGTGTAAAAAAAATAAAGGGTTGAAAAAATAAAATAAAATAAAGTTTGACATGTAAAAAAAAAAAAGTTCCCAAGTAAGGAATAAAAAAAAATAATTAAAAATAGAAAAAATAAAATAAAATAGACATATTAGGTATCGCCGCGTCCGTAAAAACCAGCTCTATAAAAGTATCACATGACCTAACCCCTCGGGTGAACACCGTAAAAAAAAACAAAAAAAAACTGTCAAAACAAGCAATTTTTGTCACCTTGCATCACAAAAGGTGCAACACCAAGTGATCAAAAACGCGTATGTCCCACAAAATAGTACCAATAAAACCGTCACCTCATCCCGCAAAAAATGAGCCCCTACATAAGAAAATCTCTTAAAAAATAAAAAAACTATAGCTCTTAGAACATGGAGACACTAAAACATCATTTTTTTGGTTTCAAAAATGCTATTATTGTGTTAAAGTGAAACAAATAAAAAAAAGTATAGATATTAGGTATTGCCGCATCCGTAAAAACCAGCTCTATAAAAATATCACATGACCTAACCCCTCGGGTGAACACCGTAAAAAAAAAAAAAAAAAAACTGTGTCAAAACAAGCAATTTTTGTCACCTTGCATCAAAAAAGGTGCAACACCAAGTGATCAAAAATGCGTATGTCCCACAAAATAGTACCAATAAAACCGTCACCTCATCCCGCAAAAAATGAGCCCCTACATAAGAAAATCTCTCAAAAAATAAAAAAACTATAGCTCTCAGAACATGGACACATTAAAACATAATTTTTTTGTTTCAAAAATGCTATTATTGTATAAAACTTTAATAAATGAGAAAAAGTATACATATTAGGTATCGCCACGTCCGTAACAATCTGCTCTATAAAAATGTCACTTGACTGAACCCCTCAGGTGAACGCTGTAAAAATAAATAAATAGAAACTGTGCTAAAACAACCAATTTTTTGGTCACCTTGCCCCATAAAGTGTTATAATGAATGATCAAAAAATCATATGTACCCAAAAATAGTACTAATAAAACTGGCACCTTATCCCCTAGTTTCCAAAATGGGGTCACTTCTTGGGAGTTTCTACTGTAAGGGTGCATCAGGGGGCTTCAAATGGGACATGGCATCTAAAAACCATGTGGAGTTCCTTTTCTTCTGCGCCCTGCCGTGTGCCCATACAGCAGTTTATGACCACATGTGGGGTGTTTCTGTAAACCGCAGAATCTGGGTAATAAATATTGAGTTTTGTTTGGCTGTTAACCATCGATGTGTTAAAGAAAAAAATTGATTAAAATGGAAAATCTGCCAAAAAAATGAAATTTAAAAATTTGATCTCCATTTTCCTTTCATTCTTGTGGAACGCCTAAAGGGTTAACAAAGTTTGTAAAATCGGTTTTGAATACCTTGAGGGGTGTAGTTTCTACAATGGGGTCATTTATGGGGGTATCCACTCTGTAGGCCCCACAAAGTGACTTCAGAACTGAACTGGTCCTTTATAAAGTGGATTTTGGCAATTTTCTTAAAAATTTGAAGAATTCCTTCTAAACTTCTAAGCCTTCTAACGTCCTAAAAAAATAAAATGACATTTCCAAAATGATGCCAACATAAAGTAGACATATGGGGAATGTTAAATAATAAATATTTTATGAGGTATCACTTTCTGTTTTAAAAGCAGAGAAATTGAAATTTAGAAAATTGCGAATTTTTCAAATTTTTGGGTAAATTTGGGATTTTTTCATAAATAAAGGTGAAATATTTTGACTCAAATTTATGACTATCATGAAGTACAATGTGTCACGAGAAAACAATCTCTGAATGACTTGGATAAATAAAGGTATAGTAAGGACCAGCACTCGCTTCAGTAATAATTTCAAATAGATTTAATGGTCACATACAAATGATAAGTGACGCGTGCGTTTCGGCTACTGTGAGCCTTTGTCAAAACATAGTGTGTACAAGTTACAGACAATTTAAATAGACCGCGATAGAGCAGGAAATGACATCAGGTTACCATGGCAACATTGTAAACAAAGGACACAACAATGCAGAGATAGTGATAGAACAGGTGGATGAGCAGCTGACATTAATTGCTTGATAGGGCACCAGGCTAGGCACTGCTGTAAGCTGTGAATCATATAATGCTGGGGATGTAATATAACATGCTGGATGCTAGTTATTATAACAAACTAATTCAGAGAAAAAAAGAGAAAAAAGAGCATAATTAATTCACAGTACACCATGCTTTACACTGCCACATTTTGCTAAACCTTGTTATATGATGCAAAATACTGAATGCAGCGGTGCTGCTATTATGCGTGGTAAACTTACGCTCTGATCAAGCACTGAATGATATATTTCCAAAGATATAATATAACATGCTGGATGCTAGTTACTATAGCAAACTAATTCAAAATAAAAAAGAGGAAAAAGAACATAATTAATGCACAGTACACCATGCTTTACACTGCCACATTTTGCTAAACCTTGTGATATAATGCAAAATACTGAATGCAGCGGTGCTGCTATTATGCGTGGTACACTTACGCCCTGATCAAGCACTAAATGATATAGATTGGAGTCAAGTTCTCTGTGGAAGAAAGAAAGAGGGAACATGTTGAGAGAGTCACTGCACAATAAAGTTTATAAAAAACTGTTTAAGTCATAATCACGATTTAATCCCTTTGGTTCTAGGGTTTGGAGGCGATGGATCCAGAAGGCTTCTCTTTTTTTGAGCATTTTACACCTGTCTCCTCCTCTCCTGGGCAGTGATACGTGCTCTATAATCTGGAAGCGTAGCTGGGAAATGGCATGTCGGTGTTCCTCAAAATGATGTGGGATGGGGAGTAGTAAATTTTTCTTTCTAATAGTAGATTTGTGTTTACAGAAACGGTCTTTCATCCTCATGGAGGTCTCACCGACATACACAAGACCACAGGGACACTTCAGGAGATAGACAACGAAATTACTATTACAAGTAAAGAAGCCATTTATTTTAAATTTTTCCCCTGTGTATGGGTGGGTGAAGTGTTCCCCTTTAATGACACTAGAGCAGTGTATACATTGAAGGCATGGGTATGTCCCATTCTTGGGTGTTGAGAGGGTGGCCTGGCGCTGGGTATGTCTGTCACTACCTACATCAGCCCTGACTAGGATGTCTCGGATGTTTTTGCACCTTTTGTAGCATATCATAGGGGGAGATTGAAATTCCGTGACATTGGGGTAGGCTCTGCTGAGAATACTCCAATGTTTGTTGAGGATAGTCCTGCATTTGTTGACCCAGGGGTGGTATTTCACCACAAAAGGGACCCGTGGCGGTTTAACACTAGTAGTGGTACTGTCTTTAGGCGGTTTCGCCTGTTGTGTATTTAACAGATCTCGCGGATAGCCTCTGTCACGGAATTTGTCTAACATTTCCTCCTGACGCGCCGTTCTCATGTCGGTGTCAGACACTATCCTATTCACTCTCTGTAGTTGTGAATAGGGAAGTGATTTTTTGACTGCAGGTGGATGGTTGCTGGTGAAGTGCAGCAGACTGTTGCGGTCAGTATCCTTGGTGTACAGGTCTGTATGTATCTGTCCCTTCTCATCTTTTATGACCCAAGTGTCAAGGAAATTAATTTTAGACATATCTGAATGCATGGTGAACTGCAGTTCCTTCCACACAGAGTTGATGTAATGCATGAATTGTTCGAGGGTTCGAATGTCGCCCCGCCACACGCAAAATATGTCATCGATAAATCGTCTCCAGAAAATGCAGTGGTCCTTATATAAAGTGTCATCATATATATATTCTTTTTCGAACCATGACATATAACAGTTTGCATAAGGCGGTGCGGCATTCGAACCCATCGCGGTCCCCCGCTGCTGGCGAAAAAAAGTGTCCTGAAATAGGAAGTAATTTTCATGCAGTATGGTGGTGAGCAAACTTAGGAAAAAGTTTTTTTCATTGTCATTATAGGTGGATAATGCCAACAACCATTCAACTGCCCTAATGCCTTTCACATGTTCAATGGATGTATAGAGGCTACATACATCAAATGTAGCCAATATATCACTTTCCAAGAGTTGGAGATCACGTATTTGTCTCAGGAAATCATTGGTGTCAAGTAGATATGATGGTGCTTTTTTGGTAAGTGGAGTAAGTGCTTTTTCTAGAATAATAGCTGGGGCTGACAAGATGGAATCTGTGAGTGCTACAATAGGGCGTCCTGGGGGGCTGGTGAGGGATTTGTGCACCTTTGGTAATGTGTAGAATACAGGTGTGGTGGGGTGTTGATGTATAATGTATTCCCCCATTTTCACATCAATGGTATTGTTTTTAATGTAGTCATTAGTGATTGCCTGTAGCTTAGCTTTAATAGTATATACAGGGTCAGAGGTCAATGACTGATATGTATCAACATCAGATAACTGTTGCAAAATCTCCCCCACATAGTACTCTCTATCCAGCACGACCAGGGCTCCCCCTTTGTCTGCAGGTTTCACTATTATAGATTTATCCTCCAACAATTGTACAAGAGCATCTCTTTCTAGAGGTGATAGATTTTGTGACATATTATAATCCCCTGTCCGGAGACCATGCATATTCTTGGAGATGTCACGTTGTACCAGAGATATAAACGTTTCAATGGGATGGTACGTTTTTGGTGGTTGAAATCTACTTTTGGTCCTTAAACCAAATTGTTGCAAGGATAGTTTTGAAACGTCCATTGTCTCATTGGTACACTGTGATCCTGTCTCAGTAGCAAAGTGCGCTTTGAGCCGCAGGTTACGAAAAAACCTTTGGCAGTCCATTTCCAGTTCAAATGTGTCTAAATGTCCAGTGGGGCTGAAGGATAAACCCTTCTGCAGCACTTGCATTTGAAGTGGACTTAAAATATTAGACGAAATGTTCAGGACTAAAGATGTGTCTGTACCTGTGAGCGCGTGGTCCTCGGTGCGTCGATTCCTCCTATGATGGCGTCCTGCCCTTCTGGTGTTCTTTTTGCTGCTTGGGTTTTCTTTCTCCCTAAAAAAGGAGCGCGGCGGGCACCAGGAGTATAGTCGCTGCCAGATCCAGAAGACTGGGAGTCCCATCGGCGTGTTGTATTCCTTGTAAGTGGTGTTGCGGTTCCAGATAAGTCCTGCCATCTGTAGACCCTTTTGGACTGATAATCTTCAAAGTCCCTGATGAACTTATTGCGTTTGGTCACCTCAATGTCTTTCCTGAGGTCGCCACAGACCTTATCCACTTTGGACTTGATGGCTGTGAGTTCATCAATGGACAAGGTGTCCTTTAATTGGGATTCGATGGAGGAGATCTTCTCTCTGCTTTCCGCTAAAGCCTGGGTCAGATATTCAATAGTCAGGACCATAAGGTCCGCAGAACATTTATTCAGAATGTTCGCAAATTGGGTGCAATAGTTTATATTGTCACAAAAAAATGTTGGTCTGAGGTTTACTCTAAGGCCTCGTGGGATGCGTTGAAGTCTGCAGTATTCAGCCAGCGTAGTAGTGTGCAGCTCCCAAGCTGTCTGTTTCCTTGCTTCCTTCTCCCACTCGCGTCCCTTGTACTCAGCTGATGGTACCTTCAGAAAGTCGGCATTCGCGGTAATCCCGGACACTATTTCTCGTGCCCGTTCTTCGGTGTATGAGAAGTTGGAGGTATTCATCGGGTTAGTATTGCAGGTGCTCGCTCAGTAAAGTAGCGATAGATCCAAGAGAAGATACAAGCGGCACTTCTGCTTTCAGCGGTGCGGTGCGCGCGTCCCGGGAGGAAGATCCACAGATAATGGTATAGTAAGGACCAGCACTCGCTTCAGTAATAATTTCAAATAGATTTAATGGTCACATACAAATGATAAGTGACGCGTGCGTTTCGGCTACTGTGAGCCTTTGTCAAAACATAGTGTGTACAAGTTACAGACAATTTAAATAGACCGCGATAGAGCAGGAAATGACATCAGGTTACCATGGCAACATTGTAAACAAAGGACACAACAATGCAGAGATAGTGATAGAACAGGTGGATGAGCAGCTGACATTAATTGCTTGATAGGGCACCAGGCTAGGCACTGCTGTAAGCTGTGAATCATATAATGCTGGGGATGTAATATAACCTCAGACCAACATTTTTTTGTGACAATATAAACTATTGCACCCAATTTGCGAACATTCTGAATAAATGTTCTGCGGACCTTATGGTCCTGACTATTGAATATCTGACCCAGGCTTTAGCGGAAAGCAGAGAGAAGATCTCCTCCATCGAATCCCAATTAAAGGACACCTTGTCCATTGATGAACTCACAGCCATCAAGTCCAAAGTGGATAAGGTCTGTGGGGACCTCAGGAAAGACATTGAGGTGACCAAACGCAATAAGTTCATCAGGGACTTTGAAGATTATCAGTCCAAAAGGGTCTACAGATGGCAGGACTTATCTGGAACCGCAACACCACTTACAAGGAATACAACACGCCGATGGGACTCCCAGTCTTCTGGATCTGGCAGCGACTATACTCCTGGTGCCCGCCGCGCTCCTTTTTTAGGGAGAAAGAAAACCCAAGCAGCAAAAAGAACACCAGAAGGGCAGGACGCCATCATAGGAGGAATCGACGCACCGAGGACCACGCGCTCACAGGTACAGACACATCTTTAGTCCTGAACATTTCGTCTAATATTTTAAGTCCACTTCAAATGCAAGTGCTGCAGAAGGGTTTATCCTTCAGCCCCACTGGACATTTAGACACATTTGAACTGGAAATGGACTGCCAAAGGTTTTTTCGTAACCTGCGGCTCAAAGCGCACTTTGCTACTGAGACAGGATCACAGTGTACCAATGAGACAATGGACGTTTCAAAACTATCCTTGCAACAATTTGGTTTAAGGACCAAAAGTAGATTTCAACCACCAAAAACGTACCATCCCATTGAAACGTTTATATCTCTGGTACAACGTGACATCTCCAAGAATATGCATGGTCTCCGGACAGGGGATTATAATATGTCACAAAATCTATCACCTCTAGAAAGAGATGCTCTTGTACAATTGTTGGAGGATAAATCTATAATAGTGAAACCTGCAGACAAAGGGGGAGCCCTGGTCGTGCTGGATAGAGAGTACTATGTGGGGGAGATTTTGCAACAGTTATCTGATGTTGATACATATCAGTCATTGACCTCTGACCCTGTATATACTATTAAAGCTAAGCTACAGGCAATCACTAATGACTACATTAAAAACAATACCATTGATGTGAAAATGGGGGAATACATTATACATCAACACCCCACCACACCTGTATTCTACACATTACCAAAGGTGCACAAATCCCTCACCAGCCCCCCAGGACGCCCTATTGTAGCACTCACAGATTCCATCTTGTCAGCCCCAGCTATTATTCTAGAAAAAGCACTTACTCCACTTACCAAAAAAGCACCATCATATCTACTTGACACCAATGATTTCCTGAGACAAATACGTGATCTCCAACTCTTGGAAAGTGATATATTGGCTACATTTGATGTATGTAGCCTCTATACATCCATTGAACATGTGAAAGGCATTAGGGCAGTTGAATGGTTGTTGGCATTATCCACCTATAATGACAATGAAAAAAACTTTTTCCTAAGTTTGCTCACCACCATACTGCATGAAAATTACTTCCTATTTCAGGACACTTTTTTTCGCCAGCAGCGGGGGACCGCGATGGGTTCGAATGCCGCACCGCCTTATGCAAACTGTTATATGTCATGGTTCGAAAAAGAATATATATATGATGACACTTTATATAAGGACCACTGCATTTTCTGGAGACGATTTATCGATGACATATTTTGCGTGTGGCGGGGCGACATTCGAACCCTCGAACAATTCATGCATTACATCAACTCTGTGTGGAAGGAACTGCAGTTCACCATGCATTCAGATATGTCTAAAATTAATTTCCTTGACACTTGGGTCATAAAAGATGAGAAGGGACAGATACATACAGACCTGTACACCAAGGATACTGACCGCAACAGTCTGCTGCACTTCACCAGCAACCATCCACCTGCAGTCAAAAAATCACTTCCCTATTCACAACTACAGAGAGTGAATAGGATAGTGTCTGACACCGACATGAGAACGGCGCGTCAGGAGGAAATGTTAGACAAATTCCGTGACAGAGGCTATCCGCGAGATCTGTTAAATACACAACAGGCGAAACCGCCTAAAGACAGTACCACTACTAGTGTTAAACCGCCACGGGTCCCTTTTGTGGTGAAATACCACCCCTGGGTCAACAAATGCAGGACTATCCTCAACAAACATTGGAGTATTCTCAGCAGAGCCTACCCCAATGTCACGGAATTTCAATCTCCCCCTATGATATGCTACAAAAGGTGCAAAAACATCCGAGACATCCTAGTCAGGGCTGATGTAGGTAGTGACAGACATACCCAGCGCCAGGCCACCCTCTCAACACCCAAGAATGGGACATACCCATGCCTTCAATGTATACACTGCTCTAGTGTCATTAAAGGGGAACACTTCACCCACCCATACACAGGGGAAAAATTTAAAATAAATGGCTTCTTTACTTGTAATAGTAATTTCGTTGTCTATCTCCTGAAGTGTCCCTGTGGTCTTGTGTATGTCGGTGAGACCTCCATGAGGATGAAAGACCGTTTCTGTAAACACAAATCTACTATTAGAAAGAAAAATTTACTACTCCCCATCCCACATCATTTTGAGGAACACCGACATGCCATTTCCCAGCTACGCTTCCAGATTATAGAGCACGTATCACTGCCCAGGAGAGGAGGAGACAGGTGTAAAATGCTAAAAAAAAGAGAAGCCTTCTGGATCCATCGCCTCCAAACCCTAGAACCAAAGGGATTAAATCGTGATTATGACTTAAACAGTTTTTTATAAACTTTATTGTGCAGTGACTCTCTCAACATGTTCCCTCTTTCTTTCTTCCACAGAGAACTTGACTCCAATCTATATCATTTAGTGCTTGATCAGGGCGTAAGTGTACCACGCATAATAGCAGCACCGCTGCATTCAGTATTTTGCATTATATCACAAGGTTTAGCAAAATGTGGCAGTGTAAAGCATGGTGTACTGTGCATTAATTATGTTCTTTTTCCTCTTTTTTATTTTGAATTAGTTTGCTATAGTAACTAGCATCCAGCATGTTATATTATATCTTTGGAAATATATCATTCAGTGCTTGATCAGAGCGTAAGTTTACCACGCATAATAGCAGCACCGCTGCATTCAGTATTTTGCATCATATAACAAGGTTTAGCAAAATGTGGCAGTGTAAAGCATGGTGTACTGTGAATTAATTATGCTCTTTTTTCTCTTTTTTTCTCTGAATTAGTTTGTTATAATAACTAGCATCCAGCATGTTATATTACATCCCCAGCATTATATGATTCACAGCTTACAGCAGTGCCTAGCCTGGTGCCCTATCAAGCAATTAATGTCAGCTGCTCATCCACCTGTTCTATCACTATCTCTGCATTGTTGTGTCCTTTGTTTACAATGTTGCCATGGTAACCTGATGTCATTTCCTGCTCTATCGCGGTCTATTTAAATTGTCTGTAACTTGTACACACTATGTTTTGACAAAGGCTCACAGTAGCCGAAACGCACGCGTCACTTATCATTTGTATGTGACCATTAAATCTATTTGAAATTATTACTGAAGCGAGTGCTGGTCCTTACTATACCATTATCTGTGGATCTTCCTCCCGGGACGCGCGCACCGCACCGCTGAAAGCAGAAGTGCCGCTTGTATCTTCTCTTGGATAAATAAAGGCGTTCCAAAGTTATTACCACATAAAGTGAGATATGTCAGTTTTGCAAAATTTGGCCTGGTCAGGAAGGGGGCAAAGGGCCCAGATGGGAAGTGGTTAAATAACCGTCGCCAGGAGTCCTCTGATAAGTCACCATTTATTGGTGTATATGGGTTTCATCCGCAGTTTGGGACATTCTCTGGAGAGGGGTCTTCTGGTTTACCTGATGAAGAGAGATTTTCCTCGTCTTTGTCATTTATTTGGCAAAAGATTCAGGGTAATCTGAAGAGGATGAGTAAGAGATATAAGTGTGTGGCGGATAAGAGACGTGTGACTGGTCCGGACCTGAATGTGGGTGATCTGGTGTGGTTGTCTACAAAGAATATCAAACTGAAGGTTCCCTCCTGGAAGTTGGGTCCTAAGTTTATTGGGCCTTACAAGATATTGTCCGTCATCAATCCCGTTGCCTTCCATCTTGATCTTCCTCAGACTTGGAAGATCCACAATGTTTTTCACAGGTCCCTTTTATAACCTTATGTCCAACCCACTGTACCCTCCTCTTTGCCTCCTCCTCCGATTGTTGTTGATGGTAATCTTGAATTTCAGGTCTCTAGGATTGTGGATTCTCGCATTATCAGCGGTTCTCTCCAGTACCTCGTTCATTAGGAGGGTTATGGTCCTGAGGAGAGGATGTGGGTCCCAGTGGCGGACATTAAGGCCACTCGTCTCATCAGGGCTTTCCATAGGTCCCATCCTGAGAAGGTGGGCTCTGAGTGTACGGAGTCCACTCGTAGAGGGAGGTGTACTGTCATCGCCAGCTCTCTGAGAAGGTCTGACAGACGTTATTCTGTACCTCTTGCATGATGTTCTTTGTTTTGGTTTCACTTTATCATCTCTTTTCCTTCTCCCAGCTGTCACCTATTTACACTGATTGCCTGCCTTTATATTCCCTCCCATACTGCCTCACTTTGCGGTTTATACTACTTCCTGGATTGTGTTCACTGCAACTGCTGATTCCTCAGATAAGTCTTTTTCCTTTATTTGTGTTTCCGTGCTGGCTTGATTCTAGGTGACCCTGACTCCCTCCGTATTAAGTGCAGGGAGCCGGTGGTCATGTCCCCTCAATATTATAGGGTTTTCAGGTGTCACACAGTCGAGGTACGAGGGCATGCAATCGTCTATCATAAAGACCTTTGCATGGGCATAGCAGTCAGGGAGAGCTCTAGGGGTTTTATAGGGCTCACCCATATGTTCCTTAGTTTGGGATCAAGTCAGTCGGATGTTTATTTATAACTTCCAGTTTTCTGCAACACCATCCGTGACACCACAGCAGGCATCCCAGGGTGCTCGTTGTCACCTATCTGGTACCCGTGGTGTTGTACGTGGCTGGGGGGAAGAACAGACCTTCAATGAGATCAGTGAGGATGAGGAACGGGACATGAGTAGCATCCAACCTTGTGCAAATGGGGTCTTTCATGCTGTCATGCCTGTTGAGGGACCCTCGTATAAAAAGGCTGAAGGAGAACGGCCTGTACTGGGTGGCCACGCTACTAGACCCCCGGTATAAGCAGAGAGTGGCTGAAATGTTACCGAATTACCAGAAGTCGGAAAGGATGCAGCAGTTCCAAAACAAGTTAAAAAGTATGCTTTACACAGCGTATAAGGGTGATGTCACAGCACAACGGGAATCTAACAGGGGAAGAGGTGAAAGTAATCCTCTTCCTACCACAACCACGCCGGCAAGGACAGGATGCTTTACAGACGTGTTGTTGATGGAGGACATGCAGAGCTTTTTAAGTCCTACGCATCACCACAGCCCTTCGGGGTCCACCCTCAGAGAACGACTCGACCGACAGGTAGCAGACTACCTCGCCTTAACTGCAGATATCGACACTCTGAGGAGCAATGAACCCCTTGACTACTGGGTGTGCAGGCTTGACCTGTGGCCTGAGCTATCCCAATTTGCGATAGAACTTCTGGCCTGCCCCGTTCAAAGTGTCCTGTCAGAAAGGACCTTCAGCGCAGCAGGAGGTATTGTCACTGAGAAGAGAAGTCGCCTAGGTCAAAAAAGTCTAGATTACCTCACCTTTATTAAGATGAGTGAGGCATAGATCCCGAAGGGACTGACAGTGGGGGATGCATTTGACTAAAAAAGGCCTGATGAGATGCCTTGGGCTAAAAATGATCCACACGCTGCTGTATTTTATCTCTGCATGCCGGATGACTTGCGTGACTTCTCCGCCACCAACTAGGGTTCAAGCCGTAATGTTTTAGTGCACTTTCTGTGGCTGCAACAATACCTAATTTTTCAGGCATGTGTACATGCCAAATTTTTCTGGCCTCTGGTGCTGCACTGTGGCTGCAAAAACAAAACAAAAAAAAGGCACATACATGTGTCAATTCCCCTTCGTGATTGTTACCTTGTTGTGGTGAAGGGGCTTGCGTATCACAATGCAGCGATCAACTCTATGAGTGTGTTGGCAATGGCAATGTTGGCACACCCCAGATGATAAGGTCGTTGCTTCATTGTGAACAGACCAAAAGCGATCGGCTGGATAATTTTGCATAGAAAAAACATTAATTTTCTTTGTGATCATCTAAGGTGATCATTAAAGCCTACTAGGCCAACAATGGGCCCACACTGCAGAATCATTGTTTTCAGGGTCACTTAACTGTCACTGAACTACCTCAGCACGACTATAGGCTTTGAAAAACCGCCATCGCCTGCAATCTCCCAAACGTATGCACGAGCACAGTCATCACTACACCAAGATTGACACATAGAGGAATAAAATTTATGTCATGAGTGTGTCAACTATTGACAACTCTTTGCGGTTGTCTAAAATCTATTCGATACACGTCCCCTGATAGGGGACGTAACAGGGATTAAACTGATAAGAATAGTACTACTTAACACACCACTCATATAGGGTGGCACAGTACATTGCACGGCGCACGTGCAGTGCCCCAAATTGGAAGTAAGAGGACCAACCAAGCATCTTTTTCCATCTCCCGATTCCTAAAATCTATTCCATACACCGCCCCTGATAGGGGACGTAACAGGGATTAAACTGATAGGAATAGTACTACTTAACATACCACATATAGGGTAGCACAGTACATTGCACGGCGCACGCGCAGTGCCCCAAATTGGAAGTAAGAGGACCGACCAAGCATCTTTTTCCATCTCCCGATTCCTAAAATCTATTCCATACACCGGCCCCTGATAGGGGACGTAACAGGGATTAAACTGATAGGAATAGTACTACTTAACATACCACTCATATAGGGTAGCACAGTACATTGCACGGCGCACGCGCAGTGCCCCAAATTGGAAGTAAGAGGACCGACCAAGCATCTTTTTCCATCTCCCGGTTCCTAAAATCTATTCCATACACCGGCCCCTGATAGGGGACGTAACAGGGATTAAACTGATAGGAATAGTACTACTTAACATACCACTCATATAGGGTAGCACAGTACATTGCACGGCGCACGCGCAGTGCCCCAAATTGGAAGTAAGAGGACCGACCAAGCATCTTTTTCCATCTCCCGGTTCCTAAAATCTACTCCATACACCGGCCCCTGATAGGGGACGTAACAGGGATTAAACTGATAGGAACAGTACTACTTAACATACCATTCATATAGGGTCGCACAGTACATTGCACGGCGCACGCGCAGTGCCCCAAATTGGAAGTAAGAGGACCGACCAACCATCTTTTTCCATCTCCCGGTTCCTAAAATCTTTTCCATACACCGGCCCCTGATAGGGGACAAAACAGAGATTAAACTGGAAAGAATAGATTTTTTTTATAAAAAAAAAAAGAGGACAGCCTCTGCGGAGCTGGGTATTTTTTGGCCGCGTTACTGAACGCTCATGCACAATGGCTGTAGGCTCATGCGTCCTTTTGCGGAGGTGACAAACCTGGTCAGTCAAACCCAAGGCAACATCAATGACCTCATCCCATATGCGTTTTTTCTGGAGCGTGCCCTGCGAACAGTGCTGGATCAGGCCGTAGATGAGCATGAAGAAGAAGAGTTGTGGTCACCATCACCACTAGAAGCAGCCTTGTCGTCGTTGATTGCTGGACCTGCGGCAACGCAGAGAGAGGAGTCTGAAGAAGAGGAGTCAGAGGAGGAAGGTGGCTTTGAGGAGGTGGAAGACCAACCACAGCAGGCGTCCTAGGGGGCTTGTTGTCACCTTTCAGGGACCCTTGGTGTTGTACGTGGCTGGGTGGAGGAAGAGACCTTCAATGACCTCAGTGAGGACAAGGAATGGGACATGGCTAGCTTGGTATCCAACCTTGTGCAAATGGGGAGTTTGCGGTTGTGCAAATGGAGTTTGCGGTTGTTTGCGGTTCGTTAAACGGGGAGTTTGGTCTGTCACTGTGAAGCGGGCGTAGCCTTTACACTAGCTGATCGATACAACATCATAACTGATGTTTTAAAGCACGTTATTCCAAACAATTTAGGAATGTTAGGTGATTTATGCCCTTTATGGATTAAAACCCGACTCTGCGTCAACTACGTAATTTTCCATGGGAGTTTTGCCATGGATCCCCCTCCGGCATGCCACAGTCCAGGTGTTAGTCCCCTTGAAACAACTTTTCCATCACTATTGTGGCCAGAAAGAGTCCCTGTGGGTTTTAAAATTCACCTGCCTATTGAAGTCTATGGCGGTTCGCCCGTTATAAGTATGGCAGGTGTTCGTTTTATGATTATCACTGTTCCTTTTCCGCCAAGGCAGCGGCTGCTTTAGCGCAGTTTCAGTTCATCATAGATTGGTCCAATTTAGACACTGAGTTATTTTGTAGGCATTTTTCTAGTTTGAAAGCTCCTTCCTGTTCGTTATGTCAGTCGATTTTTCACTCAGCTGAGTGGTGCCACAAGTCAGCCACCAGTGCGCTGTCCAACCCTTCTGGTTCATCGGCCGGACTTCTAGACGTTTTCAGGTCTTCCAGCTCAGTTGACAAGTTGGGTCGGCCTATTGTTCAGTTGGGTAGGGCCCAGATTTGTAAAAATTACAACTACTCCGTGTAATTTCAGTCAATGCCGCTTGCTACACATTTGTTCTAATTGCTTCAGGGCCCACCCCAAAGTCGCTTGTACATTAAAGTGATCAAAGCCTACATAAGTGTCGTGGATACTGGTTGCTTACGGGGGTTCTTGGTGGGTCATCCTAATCCAGGTTTCGTGGAGTTTTTAATTTCAGGATTTTCCAAAGGTTTTCATACCGGGTTGGTCACCGTTCCAGAGTTTACCCATGAATGTAAGAATCTCCAGTCACCCGGCAAGAATCCTAGCGCCATAGACAAGTTGATAAATGCAGAGTTAGATAAGGGTTTTTTGATCGGTCCTTTTAAGGTCCCCCCTTTCCAGCGGTGGAGAGTTAGTCCCGTAGGGGTGGTCACAGGTAGGTTTAGTAAGAAGGAGAGACTGATCATAGACCTACTGTGTAATGAAGTCAGGTGGCACAGCGTACTGGTTGAGGGGTGCTCTTCTGATCATAGACCTGTCAGCCCCACATGGTTCCCATGTCCCTAGCCTCAATTCCCTTATTCCATCAGAGGAAGTGGGCATGAGGTATTCTTCCATTGACCAGGCTATCGCCATCATCAATCGGTTAGGTCCCGGAGCAGCTTTGTCCAAGCCGATATCTCTGATTTCTTTAAGTTACTCCCTATTGTGCCTGCTCTCTGGCAGTGGCACGGCATTAAGTGGAGGGACCAATACTACTTTTCCACAAAACTCACTTTTGGTTCTAAGAGCAGCCCGTGGCTGTTCGATCAGTTGGCTCAGGCCCTCCATTGGGTATTTAAGAATAAAATCCACTGTGAGCACGTCATCCATTACTTGGATTACTTCCTGCTGATCGAGAGGCCAGGGCCGGCCCCCCAGGGTCTGGGAAAACTTTTGAGTTGCTTTTCTCAGATGGGCGTCCCTGTATCCCCCAAGAAAGTTCAGGGGCCATCCACAGTCATCACTTTCCTAGGCATAGTGTTAGATTTGGGGAACATGTTAGCCAGATTGCCGTCAGACAAGTTAGTTAGTATCAGGGAAATTGTTCACAGGTTCTCAGTGACCACCGTGATCTCTAAGGCTGATTTATAGTCGTTACTGGGCATGTTAAATTTTGCGATGAGGATCATTCCACAAGGCAGGTCATTCATTTCCCGCTTGTTGGCCCTTCTCGCTACTGCTCCAAATCAGGACAGCCCGGTACGCCTGGATAGTCAGGTCTTATCTGACCTACACATGTGGAACCACTTCCTCAGTCAGTGGAATGGGGTGTCCTTGTTTATTCCCGAATTGTCTAGCTTGTCTCCAGTAATCTTCTCGGACGCGGCTGCTGGCACAGGTTTTGCTGCTATTTTTGGCACCCACTGGGTCGCAGGTGAGTTGCCACTTGAGGTTAGACAGGTCCCGGGTTTCCTGCAAACCTCAGCACTCTTCGAGCTGTACCCCATAGTGGCGGCCGCCTTTATCTGGGGCAGCCGCTGGACAAATCTCACTGTATTATTTGTAACAGACAACGCCGCAGTGGTAGATATTATAACCAGTGGTTTGTCTAAGTCTTCTCATGTCATGTGTCTCATGAGGCGTCTAGTTCAACTCTCGTTGCAACATCATTTCTGTATCACTAGTACGCATGTACCAGGTTCTCAAAATGTGGTAGCTGACGCCTTATCGAGGGCTAATTTTCCCCTTTTTTCGCAGGTTATGCCAGAGGCGGATGTTACGGGCTCTGCTGTCCCTCCCACGAGTTGCTAATGTTGGTTTGACTAGTCACCTGGCCACAGCCCATACCTTATTAGCCAAGTCACTTTCTCCGAACACCGGGTGTGCCGTATATTGCAAATTCCTGGAGGAATGCCCTCAAGGGGAGTCCAGCTTCATTGAGTACATTCTAGCTTTTATAGGTTACTGCCACTCGGTACTTAAGCTATCTCACAACACAGTTAAATCCTACCTGTCAGGGGTGCAGCATTTCCTTTCTGTTAGTCATCCAGAACGGGGTTTGTTGTTTTCTGTTCATGCAGTCAAAGCAACGCTGAGGGGATTGAGCAGATGTGGCCCAGGAGGCCAGGTACGCAGACAAGTCGTTACTGGTAGGCTATTCCGTAACCTGTCTGACGTTCTGGATAAGAATCCTTTCGGGGTTTTGCCCAGCTTGGTGCTTAAAGCGGCTATTTATTTAGCCTTTTACTGTTTCTTGAGGCCTGTTGAGTTTACTTGTCCCCCTAATAGCAGAAAGTTCGTCACAGTTAGCCAACTGGTTCCACATCTTGAGGGTTTCACGTTGTTACTGAGGACATCCAAGACCTCTCAGACAGGTCCCCCGATCCCAGTGTCCTACTTCCCCACGTCCCACCGGTGGTGCCCCGTCAGGGTTCTTCAGCAGTTGCAGGCAGCCTTGGTAGGTCACAGGCCAGATAGTCCACTGTTGCCTTTTGGGGTGTCGCCACTTAGTACTCGCCAGTTTGTGTCTCACATATGCTCATTAGTTGGGAGTCTGGGCGGCGACCCCGCCTCGATTTCAGGTCATTATTCCGTATAGGAGAGGCGTCTGCGACCTCCAGAAATCAGGTGCCAGCGCATGTTATCCAGAAGTTGGGCCGCTGGCGCTCCTCCTGCTTTAGTCGCTGCATCCCTCATCCCAAAACCGAGATGTCATTGGCTTTCCAAAGTTTGGTCTTGTGATCATGTTGTAATAAATTATTCTTGCTACTCTGTATGCCCTCTTTCTGGTGTCCCTGCTACATCACGGTTGCGGCACAACTCTAACCGCTTAGGTGTAAGGTAGTTTCAGGTGGGGTAGGGTGCATTCTCTCGGTAGCCACGACCACAAGTGTAAAGGTCGATTCATTGGCCTGTATTTGTGGGAGGGGCACCGCTGCCTTTATGTTCGGCTGGCGTCCCTCCCACTTTGTACGTCGTTCAGCGTTTTTTCCCTCCCACCCGCCCTTACTCTTGTTACTCATGTTACTCATGGAGGGGATGCCCTCTTTCTGGTGTCCCTGCTTAGGTGTAAGGTAGTTTCAGGTGGGGTAGGGTGCATTATCTCGGTAGCCACGACCACAAATATATATATATATATATATATATATATATATATGAAGCACCAATCATATGGCACTATATACAGGAGGAAAAGGTCATGTGGTACTACCATTAGGGGCACTGTATACAGATGGCACAGAGTGTGTGGCACTATATATATGAGGCACTGAGATTGTGGCAATACCATTAGGGGCACTGTGTGTGGCACTTTATTTTCAGAAAGCATAGTGTGTGACATGATTTTATTGAGGGGTACAGCGTATGCTGCTATTACATGTGGCAGTAAGAGGAGTTTGTGTTAGTATACAGGGTGCCAATGTGTTGGTAAAGTGAGAAGCTATAAACATCTTCTCGGCAAAATCTGCAGAGATGAGTCGTGTCCAGGAGATGTCATCATGATGGTCTGGACTGGATGAAGAACTCTGGAGGAGACATTACCTTTAGGTTACTAAATGCAAATGTTTATACTGCTACTGACTGCGTCTGATCAGTGCTTAAGTCACCTGTTTGATCTATAGCTGATGATGGGTGGCAGAATTCTATTTCACAAGCATACCTTTACTACTTTCTAGGCCATACTGGGAGCTGTAGTTTCACATTGTACAAGCTTATATGACAAGGGCTTGCCTGACTACTCAAATAATATCTGTACTAGTGTTGATTGAGCACCGTAGTGCTTGGCTGCTCTGAAGAGGGGACGGTGTCTGGTTCATAGAAAAATGTCAGAAATTGATGGAAACACCACCGAAATGGTTCTGGAACAGCATGGGGAGGATGTCTGGATGCATCTTGTACTCGCAGGTCGCTGCTGTGATCGATGTTGTCCGAATAGTACGCCACTTTTGCAGACTGACAATGATACGCACAAAACAGAAGAAAAAAAATCGATTTTAGAGGAAAAAATTATAGGAAACATTCTTTCCTGTATATTTACTTGTATATAAAGTGCAAGTGTGCAAATGACCGATTAGGTATAATTAGGTGAGAGCCTGCAGGTGAGCTGACCCTGTAAAAGATTTTAGGTGTGGTCCTGCAGGTGAGCTGACCCTGTAAAAGATTTTAGGTGCGGGCCTGCTGGTGATCTGACCCTGTAAAAGATTGTAGGTGAAGGCCTGCTGGTGAGCTGACCCTGTAAGAAATTATATGCGAGGGCCTGCTGGTGAGCTGACCCTGTAAAAGATTTTAGGTGCGGGCCTTCAGGTGAGCTGACCCTCTAAAACATTAAATGCGAAGGCCTTCAGGTGAGCTGACCCTATAAACGATTTGAGGTGCGGGCCTGCTGGTGAGCTCACCCTGTAAAAGATTTGAGGTACGGGTCTGCTGGTGAGCTGACCCTGTAAAAGATTTTATTTGCAGGCCTGCAGGTGAGCTGAGCCTCTAAAATATTAAATGTGAGGGCCTTCAGGTGAGCTGACCCTGTAAAAGATTTGAGGTGCGGGCCTGCTGGTTAGCTAACACTGTAAAAGATTGTAGGTGAAGGCCTGCTGGTGAGCTGACCCTCTAAAAAATTATATGCGAGGGCCTGCATGTGAGCTGACCCTGTAAAACATTATATGCGAAGGGCATATATGCGAGGGCATTTTATGTGACGACTAAGTATGTTAATATGATGGAAGAGGAGGATAAGAAAAGGAAGATTCAACCATATACCCTTGTTTGTGGTGGCCGCAGATAATGCCGCAGATAATGTTGCTGATGTCACCAGCGGCTAATAAAAAATTACAGGGAATGTCACAGGTATTTGGGATGTGGAAACGTTACACAGGAGAAATACCGCAGATAATGTTGCTGATGTCAGCAGTAGCTAATATAAAATTACAGGGAATGTCACATGTATTTGGGATGTGGAAACATTACACAGTAGAAATAACGCAGATAATGTCGCTGATGTCACCAGTGGCTAATAAAAAATTTGAGGGAATGTCACAGGTATTTGGGATGTGGAAATGTTACACAGGAGATGTACTCCAGGTAATGTCACTGTCCGCAGCGGACACTGTGTACGGAAAAAGTACACTGGATGTCACAGATATTTTTGGGATGCGCACATGTTACACAGGAGATGTAGCGCAGATAGTGTCGCTGTCTGCAGCCGCCTAACTATTGCACGCTATTTAGCGCAGGATGCGCTAAAAATAGATATTGCTGCCACACACAGTAGTCCTTAAAAGGACTTTTGGGTCTGTAAAATTTTAGCAATTTAGCACAGGTTGCGCTAAAAATATATATTGCTGCTGCCACACACAACAATAGTCCTGAAAAGGACATTTGGGTCTGTAAAGTTTTAGCAATTTAGCGCAGGTTGCGATAAAAATATATATTGCTGCTGCCACACACAACAATAGTCCTTAAAAGGACTTTTGGGTCTCTGACAAGTTTTTCAACTTAAAAAAAAATTATTTCACTCCCTACTCTATCTTTCCCTTCTTCAGCACAGCTCTCCCTGACTAACACTAAGCCAAACACGTGTCATCGGGTGCTATATAGACGTGTTCCGGCCAGCCAATCACTGTAATGCCAGTAACCAACATGGGTACGGCATTAAAGTAAAGGGCAGTAGTTACCTGTACATTTATTGTCTGAGTAGCAGCCAACAATCGTGCTGGGAGGAGACTCGAGCATTGCGCTCAAGCACATGCGGTATTCGGCCGAATACCACCATGTGCCGAGCATCGAGATGCTCGAGTCAAACTGGTGTTCGGCCGAGCATGCTTGATCAACACTAATTGTAAATGCTTCCGATTTGCTAATATTATATTCAGGACTATATATAACTGCTCTTTCAAAGTTGTCTAATTTGCCTTCAAAAACTATGGTTGTCAATAAATTTTTTAATAATCATAATTTTTCCCAAGTTGACTCACAGAACCAAAATGCTCATCTGTAATTTTTCTTGGTCAGAACATTAGTTTCTAAGATCATATCAATTAAATAAATTAACTTATATATTTGGAAACGTATGTAATCTCACCTTGTGCTCTTTACCTTTGAATATTGTGGGTTCCTTCAGATCATTGACTTTATACAAACTGTTTGACCTCCTGTATACATGTTGTCACTTGCGGCTAAATCAGAGTCATTTTTTATTTCACATCTGGCCCTTTGGTTGCATGTAATGGGAAATGACAAAGACAATAATCACAGTTTGATTGATGGGGGAAATGTGGCAGGTATATAAAACCACTGTACTTTCTATATAGAGCAGCGTAAGATGAATATTGTGTCTCAATCCATAATGACCAGTGTGACAGAAAACACGTCTCATTACAAGCTTCCCTCCCAGACGAGTTCTGGAGGCGGATGTCTCAGTGTGATGGGTTTTCCATGTATTAATCTTGGGGTGCTAAAAGAACCTTTTGTCTCTTCCGCTTCAGACTAATGCTTTTAATTTACCAGTACGTGGAAATCAGTCTGAACGATTTACCTTAGACAGCTCAACAAATTCATCACTTCTTAGGTGTAAAATAGACTTGTGTTTATACAGTGTTAGGATGGTGATGTGTCTCAGATCCATCTAGCTTAGCTTTATTTCAGGTTAACGATCAGGGTAATATGCAAGGAAATTGGATAACATTTTTGCGAATTTTTGAGCCAGCACAAAATTATTTTTTATGTATTCAACAGTTTTATTTTTGCACATATACCACATAAAAAATATAGTCCATATGTATGTTCTTTAATAATATACATGAACATTATACCTTATGCAGCTCAATGCAAACGATTGAAACACATTGAAACCAGGTTTCTGAAAAAGTCAGAGGCATGAGAGTAAGCACATGGATTTCTGCAAGTCCATTCAGGTGAAAGGAACTGATTTTCAGTCATAGACAGAGGACGGACTGGCTATACATGCTACAGGGAAATTTCCTGGTGCACCGATGCTCGCGGCCTCCAGCCAGGTACATAACGATCTGATGATCTTATCATTAATTAATGCTAGGGACATCATCTACTTATACACCAGGCCAGTGGCCCTCCTGATTTTTACTGTACAGTTTAGTACTGCAGCGGGAGCAGAAATATTTTTGTGGCACTGTGGTACTTGGTTTTGCTGGGGCGGTATTTTGTGCTGCACTAAGATATTCCTGGCCTCTACTACTTTTTAGGTCCCCGAATACTTGTGTTGCTCTGCGTTCTGTCAATTTAGACGCACCTACAACAAGGGGCCACTTTTAGTTTTTTTCCACATTAAGTTGCTAGTCTGCCCTTGGTCACAGAACATTTTCTGTAACAAAATGTACCACATGTAAAGCCCCCTAAAGCTTTCTTCACACATAGTTTGAGCAGGCTGTTTTTTTTTTTTTACATTTTTTATACAATGTGTATTGCCATTTTTACTTGTAACACTTTAAACCTGCATATTTCTGACCTTTTAGGCCCCATACAGAAGTCTGTGGGAATGCCACAAAAACACCATACCTAGAGTATGCTACATTCTGAAAAAAAAATGCTAAGAACACTAAACAAAGCCCCCCAAAAGTGTTATATACAGTGCATTTCATAAAGCACTACAGACTATAAAATAACATCTGTCCACACAAAATAGCAAGCTGTAATGCCTGTAGATAGGGACAGACATAGACAGTGAGCCCTGACCTAGAACTCAGCCCGCTTTCCCTACCTACTTGCAGTACAAACCCTTGGTAGCAAGACCACAACTGGTCGACAGCCCCTGCGCTAATTACGTGCCGACAGACAAACATCAAGAGACAAAACAACAGAAAAAACAGGGTTGTATGTAAATGGGTTAGAACCAGACAGGTTATGCAGTACCCAATGAGACAGAGAGTGGTAAGAAGACAAGCTGTGGTCAGAGGAACAAGCAATCCAAAAAGGACGAGAACCAGGAACACAGCTAGTGAGTCAGAGACTATCACTGACACTGGTGTAGGACCAGAAAGGGCTTGAATTAGAACACCAAGTTCAAAGATCAGAACCTGATAGGTCATGACTCTATTAGTCAGAAACACTAGCACAAAGTAATAGAGCAGCTGAGCAATCAGCCCACTGCTAATCTCCTCCAGTACACGCCCACTGTGAGGAGAAACAGAGCATTGCATCCTGTTGATAAGGATGCTGTCGCATTACGAGGGGATGTGGCTTAACAGCACTTCTCTCCTGGTGCTGCCATGCTGAAGCCGGAGATCATGCCGCTGGATCCTGAACAGGTGAGTTTGTGACACAAGCATATCCCCCAAAAAATTGTGTGTAAAACCACCCAAACACCTTCTTCAAACAAAAATTTGGTCAAAAAAGCCATGAAAATACTTGCCTTTTTTAATATCATGTGCATTTTTGTGGCATTTTTTTTATTCAATTCACCCTTTCTTCAGGTGTTTTCCATGCATTTTATGGTGTTTTTTCAATGGCTTATTTTTCATTTTCAAAAACATGTGAATTCCATTTTTTTAAGCTATTTTTTCCTTATATGGAAGGTGGAAAAATGCTTTTAAAACATCCCCATTGCTTCAGCATGCTGTGTTTTAAAAATAAACGCCAGACATAAAAAAGCCCCCACATTGAAAAAAATATATTTTTGTGTCCTGTGTTTCATAACTCCTATAGACTTTCAGCTAACATATAAGCAAATGTTTTCAGCAAAAAAATGCACCAAAAGGCATGTACAAAAACTGCATTAAAAAAACTGGTGTGTGGGAAAAATTCAAAAAGAAAACTGTGTGAATCCAGTCAAACTGTGTGAAACCTAGACTGCTACTGAAGAGGTTCTGAGTCATACTGTCACGAGGGGGTAGGGAAGCGTGCACCCCTGACTGCCACCCACGCCTCTCTCCCTGCCTACTTGCATGATCCGTCCTAGGTAACGGTGCACAACTGGACGACAGTCCCTAACCTGGGTAAGTCCATGGTAGGGAAGGCAAGTCGAGGTCAATACCAGAAGAGGACATCAGGACACAAGCAATAACCAATAGGAGAGTAAACAACAAGCTGAGGTGAAATAGCCAGGAGGTCAAGTCAAAAACCAGGGGATAAACAGGAGTGAGGTCAGGAACGAATGCAGAGTACACAAACGTAGCAGGTAGGTAATACAGACCCAATAACAGGCAACCTGTGGCCAGCAGGCTGCCTGTTAAATACCGGAGGTAATAGAGTCACGTGACGTGGCCAGCGTCACGTGACCCGTCCCTCCAGGTCTATTGTAGCTGAGCGCCGAGTCATCAACCTCGGCGCTCAGTCTCCCTGCCTCCTGTCTCCTGGGCAACAAAGGATGCTGGCCATGCTGAGGAAGTGTGCGCGGCCAGGTCCTCCCCGCCCCACCGTTGTCATGGGAACGAGGACGCAGCTCGCGTTCTTGCTCCTCATCCCAAGAAGGGTGTCGGCGATGCTGCAAAGAAGGCGCGCGTCGCCGGGCCCTAGTAACACATACTATTACTGTACTCCGATCGCATGGGTAAATGTCACTGTCAATTAGGAACAGGAAAATGGCTGTTATGCAAAGCCAGTGTCCTATTTTAATGGTGTATTCTGTTAATTATCAATGATCTATCATCAGAACAAGTAATCAATATCAGTGGAGGTTCAACTTCCAGCACCCCCACTGATTAGCTGTTTGAGGTAGCCACTGTGCTTTGGACACCGCAACAGCACAGCTCTAGTGACTGTACCTGGTTCCTGCAGCACTGCTTCCATTAAATTTAATGAGTCGGGCCTATGCCAATCTTATATTGATGACGATTCTCATCCAAGCTTGGTAGCAGAATCCATAATCGAATTCTTAGATAACCCGAACCTTGTACGCCAAACTTGAAAACACCAGTGCCCTCATCCCTACCTGGGTGTAAACAAAAGTTCCTAATGGAAAATTTTATCCAAAGAACAACATTTATTTGCTGATACTGGAAAAAAGCGCCCATGTGTACCAATTCATTTTTGAAGGTCATTGCTTTGAAAACTTATATTTAAGTATATATGTTTTTGTAGGCTTGATTTATATTTTAATTTAATTTAAAACACTGCCTGATGCTTCAAAATGAGATCAGCTACAGTTTATGTCCAGGTTTTTATTTTGTGCTGCTTTGACATGTTGAAAATAATTTTTGCATAATGGGAGGATTGGTAAGACTCTGCCTATCATTAGTATATGGATGACAAACACTTTAACAATGTAGTTTATTTTTAAGTATAGAGTCTTTACAAGACTGCAGAGAATAGTTATGACCAATGCAAATGGTGTGTTAAGTTTGTTTAACATCCATGATCCCATGATCCTCTTTATCCTGCATTACTGCCTGACGTCATTAGAATGAGATGCCGCTTTTTAACACCTTGGAGGCTTAACATTTTGACTATGCTTGCAGGCATGGCCAGAAATGGAGGCATGGAGGCTAAGTAATTATGAGTATTATTATGGTATCATACACCCTCCCCTGGGCTCCCACTATGGTGTTCAAACTTTTATGTGTTCTTTTTGAGTATGTTTAATTTTAAGTACCGGCTGGAATATGTTTGAGTTGTGGCTCAGGTTTAGTGGGTAACACTACATGATTTCCACATTGTGTAGACCAGAAGTGATACTTGCTGTAACACAGAAGGTTCTAATAGCTCACTTCCATCTCCTGCTTCCCTATCTCCACATGTTTTTTAAAGTGGTGTGATGGACCAGAATGACTTTTTGTTTAAAGTCAAATTTTATGTGTTACAAACATATATGAGAAGATCATATTGGTGAAGTCAGTTTTTTCTAGAAAGAAAGGGCAGAAAAGACTGCTTAAAAGGGTTTTCCAGATTTCCCATTCTTAGGAAAGGTCATCAATATCAAAGCGGCAGGGGTCCGACCTCACTGATCATTCAGATGAATGGGTGCATAACTGCAGTAACCAGGCATGGCTCTGCACAGTGTATGGAGCTGTGCTGGTCCAGAGAACCGATAAGTGCATGGTAGCTCCTTGAAATGGCTGATTGTGAGGATTCAAGAGCTGGATAGGTCATCAATGTTAAAGTCTGGAAAACGCCTTTTAAACCTGTTTATTGCTGCTGGGATATTTAAGAAATATGCTACAATGTGATTGCATTTTCAGTAACTGGAAAAAAAGGCCCTGTGTAGCCTGCAATGGTTGTTGACTTCTAACATGTTCTTGTACCAAAGTGGATGGTAGCTGTACTGCCTCAGCTTGAAGGTGTGACCAAACACCAATTCGCATGGGCCATTCTCTGTCTCGCTGTATGCCATTATTTGTAACAAATAAGCAGAGGGTTCATTAGAGATTGAACCGTCAAGTAGTGTTCCAGAAACTGTAGCTGCCATGCCGTGTGCCCATTAGAGGCTGCAACCATCAAGATCTGTGCCCAATTGTGACTGTAACTGTCAAGCTTAGTGATGCTATTTCTAATCAGTACAGTTATTGCCCCAACTAGAGTAAAGTTTGGTTCATTTGAACTCTGCTGTGTCCATCTTCAATGCTGCACCATCCTTCCCTGGGGTATGTGAATGGTTTTCTCTTCAGTACTGTGCAAATAATAATAATATTTACGTAACGTTTTCTGAATGTATTCCGCTATGTATTGCATTAGGCTTACAATAAATTAATATTGGTCATTTTTGTAATATTCAGCTGCTTTGTGTAATTCCTCATGCTGAAGCTTATTGCAACTTTATTAATAAGTCAAATACAGCTAGTATGGATCTTGCACTTGTCATCGAACAGGCAGAAATCTTGGTTAATTAATGAGACTTCAACATTATAAAAAGACTCAAGAGGAAAAGTCCTTCCGGAGATATTTTGGAAAATGTCTTGCAATATAAAGCAGCTTTACTCCCAAGCTAGCCTGTTAGAGCATTGTGCGGATGTGTGTGTTGCATCCTGGCTCACTAGAGTTGGTTTAAAATTCCTGGCTGGTGAGGCAGCTCATCATTCTTAGTAAATCTAAAGCAATTTGAAGTTCCTCCTGTTTATGCAATGCAACAAAGCCATAAACTCAAGTACCATCAAAAGTGCTTAGTGGAAACAATAGAGCCCTGCAGGCTTTAACCTCCATGTGTACCTCCTGCTCTTTTAACATGACAGCTTCCTGCTTAATAAAATACACAGAATGAGAGAGAAGCATTTAGGCTTGAACAAAATGATAATCCACACTAAATAGAGATGGAATTTAAAAGGACTTTCACCTAATCTAACTAATTACATTAACCCGTACCTGAAGTTATTGTGAACTGCGAGTGAAAGAATACCGAGGGCTCGGCTCACAGGTACAGAGGGTACACGATGCTACACAGACACAGACAACGGTTCTTTCCCAGCAGTTGAGTTTACTGAACAATGTAGTGAACAAGAAGTTGAGAATATATAAAACAGATTGGTACACAGAGAATAAACCAACAGTAAATGTAACACTGTCTAACAATAAATCAGTAAATGTGATGTTTCCCCAAAGTCCATTAAACAGCCTAGCTGCACTTGTATCTTCCTGGACAAGTTCCTCATTGGGGTGCACCCTAAGTATTGCGTAATACTATTTGTAATCCACAGGGAAATTATGTCTGTATTTTGTAGCTGTAATCCTTACTCCACAGCATATAACACCCTATGAGTAGCCAGTGAGCTAGGAAGGTGTCAGTGTATGAGTCCCTTAGGGCTATGCATTAGCGTGCAGCCCATACACCGCAATGTAACTGTACTTGGAGCGTTTATGTATGTCCAAATGCCACTTTAACAGTGTGGTGTAATGTGACGTGGCAAAGCCGCACTTACAGTTCCTTGAGCAGGTTCTTAGTGCTTTTTCTTATTTCCTGGTCCACTCCAGAACTGGATCCTACAGATAATACACTCCTGGGGTCATCGCTACAAACCTCCCCTTCGTGCTGTCACCAGTCTCCACCGTGAGCCGGTCCATTCCCTTCCAGATTCAGCAGAGATGATCCCTTGTGGTTTCCAGCAGCACCAAGCACAGCCTCCGTCTGCTCACTTCCTGTCTCTAGAGGAACCTCCTCCCCTTACACAGGGAGAGTGTGATGCAATAAGTAATTTGCTAAGTGCAGTGTCAAACCTGCATATTCAGTTTGCTATCACACTTCAAGGGTCCAAAACAGCCCATAAATTAGCTATTTTCCAACTTTGCAAACTAAATAGGCTATTAGTATTCCTCTGATAGGCAGCTCTTAGACTTTTATCATCTTATCCTTTGCTGCCATCTACTGACCAAAGTGAGATGTTGCAGTAATTATACAATTTACAACATAGCAGAGTAATACATTTAAGCTCTCTTGCCCCACATCCTTACATGAGGACCTACTATGACATTGATTTAGATGTTCATTACTCTCTTAAAATCTTGTGTTAACTGCATTTTCCAATAGATATAAACTCACATAACTTGAAAATTCATTACAATGTCTCGCTTTGCAGTGTAACTTTAATAAATATTAAGGTTGTGCCCGCCGCCACCTTGTTCTCCCTGGTGGCCACCACACTACTCACCTGATCTTCCACTCCCATGGCCTGGTAACTCGGACCCACCAGTCTCCCTCGCCTTTTTCTTGGTGGGCCTGGCTGCTGAAGTAGCTGGCCGATCCTGCTTGCAGGCTATAGCCTGCATCTTGTCAGCAGTGTCACATTGCCTGTAAGCTATGCGCATCACCCACCCTCTGGGCTCGCATGTGCACACCCTAAGCTTCTACTGTCTATGGAAATTCATCCAAGGGTACTTTATGCACCTTCTCCTGTGGTAGTTGAGCAATAGGTTCTAGTCCACTACTGTCCTATTGGACACTGTTCTCAATTTGTCTGCTGATGTACTGACTTCTGCCTGTTTCCCAAATTTGACACTTGCCTGATCTGACCTCTTCTTGATTTCTGTACTGACCTAAAGTAGCCCACTTTCACCTTGAAATGTTTATGGAATTGTGCAAACTCTGCCTGGCCTGACCTCATCCTTTCTCTCAGTACGGTTCTGTCTGATACCTCAGTGCTCCGCATCAGTGTCTCTCGACCCCTGTGGGTCACCTGAACATGGACTACTCCAAGAGGTAGCAGCCTGGTGGTTGCCCTGCAATGAAATCCAGATCCCTGTAGAGGGGTTAAAGGGTGAATATCAAGGGAACCACTTAGATAACACCCTTAGGAATAGCCAAAAGCCAAATCTGTTCAAGTGGCACAGTAGATCCACATTCACTGTAAAACAATTAACAATTATATTGTAAAGATACAGAGCAAAGGTTTGGCATTGCTGCATTTCAAGATTTCTTTTAGGAATAATCAAAATTGCTCTGTGTTGAAATTAACTTGTTTAACTCTCTTTTTGGGGTATCTCTTTTGCAGTATTGGGAGCTCCACATTTCTGATACAGAGCTCCAAATCCACTACGCACTGGAGAGTAAAAGAGTTTTTGCCGCAAGATAGAGGATAAGTATCTGATTGGTGGGGGTCCAAATGCTGGTTCCCTCACTGATCATGAGTGAAGAAGCAGAACGAGCATGGGAGCTGCCACTCCAATCACTCTGTGTGGGATTGCTGGAGATAGCAGATAGTGTTGAGCGAAGTTCTTGAAAATTTGATTTGGCTGCTTCTCCGAAACTTACCAAAAAATTTGCTTTCTGACGAATTACTTCATCACGAAGTGCATTTCTTTGTAAGTAGTGCATGCAATGACAGAAAACGGCAATTGTGCCGGTCCCCGTCATTGTACCCCACAGATTCCGCATTCAGCGCTGATCGTGGCATATGAAATTAATATTCAGGTCCAAACAGATATAATCAGCAACTGAGCCAATATCCATTTATCCATAAAAACTGTCTTTATTAAATATACAATAAAAATATTTATAATGACCAAAGTAACCCCAATAAATAAGGAGATGGAATACCAACACAAGGTAGAACCACAACCCATCCTATTGACATAAATACATGGCAAGGAATTACACCATGTTGTTACCAATGGCACTGTGACTTAGGAAATACTTCCCAAAATGACATCTATACTGAAGCCTGCATAACCGTGACCAAAAATACCTATTCATATAACAGTACTAAAGCCTACTTCAGAATAAGGGTCGGTGAAACAATCAATGTTCTAAAATGGAGCGGTATATGTGGTACTACCCAGGTACCTCGACACGCATTTTGTGTGTTACCGCTTCGTCAGAAGGAAGAGGCTGGACTTCCTAATGCTCCTAAAAAAGGGAGACTTAACCAATCAGCTGACTAAACATCCATCATGTGATACTAAAACACGGTATCACATGATACGGTCATTATAAATATTTTTATTGTATATTTAATAAAGACTGTTTTTATGGGTAAATTGATATTGGCTCAGTTGCTGATTATATCTGTTTGGTGATTAATAGTAGTAGTATGTCATCACGTCAGCCGATTTGGTGATGTCATACGTCACTGCACATGAGTTTTCGCATGGAATCTTCAATCAAGATGGCAGAAATGGGCTTTTCATGGATGAGGGGAATATGATTTTTTTTTTATACCCCATTTCAGAGAAAATCAAGAAAACCACAAAGTACGAGGAAATTCGGCTTTGTGGTGAAACTAATATTCTTTGAAATATCGAAATCCACTTTGGACACTTCGATTCACTCAACTCTAATAGCAGAGTACAGTCTTTGGCTATTTACAGTGGTCACATACAGTAGAGAGTGAATAGAGCAGCAGTCCTCACACTTGACCTATCGCTCCATTCACATGTGGATATGGGACCCCAGTCTCATGATTGTCGGGGTTCAAGCTGTTGGATCTCCATCAATCAAATACTTATCCCCTGTCCTATAAAAAGAATATATGTTTGTATTAGAAGGATTCTGTCAGTTTTGATCCTACAAAACAGCTGAAACGTGCCACCCCCCCAGGGCTCTATCGCGTTTCAGTTTAAGTGGAATGCCGAGTGGTGTGGTGCGGCTTATATGTGCCTCGGTGCTCTACCTGGCTACAGAGGGACCCCAGGCTTAGGCTTCAAAGCAAATAAAGTGGAATAGTTGAGTTAAGATATGAAGAATAACTTGAGTCCAGACCTTGATATAAAGTCCAACAGCAGCTTTACTTGGGTAAACTTGCATCCAAACAATTTTCAAGCTTTTTCTTGGTTCCAGCAGGCTTTGGCATAAACTGGCATGCAAACGTGATAGCTTTACTTTCTTTCTCTCTGCTGTGCTAAATTCTGCTTGGGTCTGGTTACTGGACTTTTGGTTGGTTCTGGTATCCTTAGATTGGGGTGTCTTCGGCTGTTCTCCCCCTCCTGATACTAAGTAAAGTAAAGTTAGCATGGAGTCCGGGTGCTCTGCAAGCTACTTCCCTTTGGTGGCACCTGCTCCAGCCAAAGAATAATTTCGTCTGGCTGCTACTACTTTCAGGTCTTCTCAGCTCCCCTATGGAGTCTAAACTAGAATCATCTAGAACTGCAACCCCTCCCTTCTGGTCGGAAACAGGACTGGCCCACTTCTGCCCAAAGGGGGGAGAATGGAATGGTGAGTTTCATTCTATCTAAGTATCTGTTTCTCTCTCTGCCATATGCGCTGCCACCTGCTGGTGAACCAGGCATATTACATGAACAAAACAGTTGCATAACAGTAATATCAATGCACACTTGAGAAGGACCTGAAAACAAATAAATTTTCTGTTACTGTATATACAAACTGACATAGCAATGGCTACCCATAGGTCTCTGCCCATGTAAGTAGTGTGTCTATTTCCTGATTCCCTCTCGGTAAAACCAGAAAACAAAAAGACTGCACCAAGTTATCATATACTCTCTTTTTGTGGATACCGAGCTCTAGTACCACAGGAAGTGTGGGAGTATCATCTACTGTAATCCCTCCACGATACCATAAAAGCCCGCAAATAGAAGGGTGGCTTTATCCTTTAATCCCTTCCAGCAGCAAGGTCTAATCATGCTTTACGCTTCGTCACCTTGATGTCTGAACTGGTAGCTTCACTGTCACGACCATGGTCATGGTTGTGACTCAGGATCCGCATGCAGTTGCCTGCGGTTTGGTTTTATTGTCAACCACATGGTGAGGGCTTCTGGTATGTTGCCTCACGTGTGGTTGCCGCTGGCAACATGATTTGGTACTTGGCAGTATAGCAGCCTGAGCTGTTGCTAGGCAGCTTGCTGTCAAGTGCATGCGGTTACACCTGGTTGGGTGTGTAGAGAGTGGACGCAGTGTCAGTGCGGTCTTCCCGGGCTGTTTCTTTGCTGTTCTCTGGTTCCTGTGTGTTGCTCCAGAGCCTGGCAGTCGGATCCATGGTTCCTGTGTGTTGCTCCAGGGTCCGGCAGCAGTCCAGGGGAGACTCGCATTTACTGGCGCTGTTTCTCCCATGTTTTCCCTTCTCCCATCCCTGTTCTTAGTTCCTCACTTTTTTCATTTTTTTTTTGGTGGGGGGGCTTTGAGGGGTGGGAGTGTCACGACCATGGTCATGGTCGTGACTCAGGATCCGCATGCAGTTGCCTGCGGTTTGGTTTTATTGTCAACCACATGGTGAGGGCTGCTGGTATGTTGCCTCACGTGTGGTTGCCGCTGGCAACATGATTTGGTACTTGGCAGTATAGCAGCCTGAGCTGTTGCTAGGCAGCTTGCTGTCAAATGCATGCGGTTACACCTGGTTGGGTGTGTGTGTATGTATGCACTTTGTATGTCTGGTGTGCACGAGGTTTATGTAGGTAGGCACTGTGACACTTCCCTTCACTGCGGCTGCCCGTGGCAACGTTTGGTATTGTGTACATGTGGTGGCAGTGTCTCGGCCTTCTGACTTTGTTGCATTTACCTGCCATTGCCATAAGTTGTTTCTGTTCCCCTTGTAGCTTGGCCACTTTAGATTCCTGTTTCTCCGCGTCCAGGAGGAACGGGCTGTCTACCCAGCTCCTAGTTCAGGGATCGACGGAGGTTCAGTAGGGATCCGAGGTTCCTGAGCATGAGCCCTCCTACCTTCAAGGGCGGCTCATGCAGCTAGGAGTCAGGGTCAGATTAGGGAAGCTCTAGGAGGTGACCATGCTTCCTAATTCTGTGGTTCTGGCCAAGTAGTGACCTTTCCATCTTCTGGCATCGCACAACTGAGGGTTTTCCCCATCCTCAGCCGTGACATTCACATTCCCTTTAAAGGATAACTGTTGTTTTTATTTATTTTTTTGAGTATTGGATTGTGGTGATTAATACCACCTTGGTGCCCTATTTCAACTTTTCACTGTGTATTCAATTACCCCTTAATTCCACATTTTTATTCCCTGTACTGCCCACTTTTATCTGTGCTTAAAATAGGGTTGCTAGGCGTGGTCTGTCTATCTGTTGAAGGACTGAGCACGCAGAAGCAGGCTGCGTGCAAGGTCACATTACTGATGGCCAGGGACTGTAAGTAAATAATTATAGCCAGGTCCTTCCCAGCAGCTGATAACAGTGCCTGGGCTGTGTGCACTTCTCCCTGTCCCTGCGCTTGGCAGATGCTCCCTCACTCAGCAGAGCTGGAGAATGCATGGTTGGTGCAGCGCAGACCAGGGAAGGGAGATCTTCCATCTGCTCAGTGTATAAATGAAAGCAACATGTGGTAAGAGGACCCCTTTGTGCTGAAGGAAATTAACCCTTTAGGGGGAGGGCTATGGTTACTGACACTTTTGGGGGGCTATTGTTACTGGCTAGTGAGGGCAGGTGGGATTAGCCTCAGGGTGAGGGCAGTGGTGGCCATCTTAACTGAATAGTGAAATTGCAGTTTTATGCAGACTGGTTGCTAAGGGATGAATCTTATTAACTATGGGGTAAGTCAGTCTAATAGTAACTGATTCTGGAATATCATGTTATTAGTAACTACATAAATGAAAATTGAAATTAGGATCTAAATGTGACAGTTATCCTTTAAGGCTGTGCACAGTGCCTTAGGGCACTTAGAAGTAGGAGAAGGAACCAGCCCACCTCTTAACTCCCATTTTTATCAGCAGGGTTACCCTTTATGGTGTTGGGACTGCTTGTGACTTTACCACTTGGTTCTCCCTGTGTAGCAACAGCACATGTTCCCAAAGACACTGGACATTCTGGCTCCTTCCCCTCCCAAGTATGTGGCGAGAAAAAGGTTAAGGGCATATGCAAATAATTCAATATAATGCCTAGGCTTTCTGAACTAACACAAGGCAAAGTGGTACCATTAGTATTAGGTGTCCTCAGAGGATGTCCATATGAGCAATGGCGTAAGGATACTAACTAACAGTATTAAGTCCAAAGTCCATCTAAAATGCAAAAGAGGTCACAATGTGGTACCCATAAAAGAGTCCATACAATGGGCTAAAGTGCTTGAACGTTGCTAAATAGTAAATGTGAGTGAAAAAATAGTTCAAAAATATGGAAGGCTCCCGACCCATGGATGGTAAATGGTATGGGCTTGAAAAACTGCAGCGGGGCTCCCACTATTGATCTTGTGAGGTAGTACGAAGTTACAAATCACTGCAGTGTCATTGGAATTTTTGTGAAAACCTTTAAGGCAGTTGGAGTTCCCTCTTAACTTTAGAAGGGGAAAAAGGGTATTTGGCACTGTTGAGCTCAACTTGTAGACAGTTCTTGGATAATGGATGGAGTCCTTGAAGTCCAGACACAAAAGGGGTGGATGAAAAAGGGCCAAAATATAAACACAAAACAAGGGCAAATGTTCCTCACCCGTTAATTCTAGTGTTCATGGTTTTTCTTCTTTTAGCTTCAGGTCCCTGATCTGAGGAGACCTTAAGTCCGCCTCCTGGGTCCCATACTTGAGGGCGCAAAAGTCCTTCTTTAAGCTCTGCGGCATCTTTATCGCTGTCACTGCTAGCTCTGGTGCTCTCTGCAACTGTAACTCCAGCAAAAACGTAATCTGCGATCTCCTGGTGGCCTTCTGTAGCAGAACTTGGAACTGCAGGATCACCCTCTTCTGGAGGATCCTCTGTAAGACTTGACCTTTTCCTGGTAGGTGACAGATGCTCAGGACAGCAGTAAAGGATATACCCTTGGTCTTTCATAGCAAGGAGCTCCGCATTCTGTGGTGGTTCCGGAGTGCATGGAGCTCCTCAGTGGACTCCTCACTGGTGGATAGGTCACTTTAAGTGGTTAGAGGATCTGGTAGTGTCATACCAGGCGGTCTTGGCGTTTTTGTAGGTTTCATGCAATTCCCTTTTTCTGCGCTCTTTTTCCTCCACAATTTCTTTATATGTTTTTATACTTTTTCATCTTTTTGATGTGATCTTCTCCACTAAGCATCTGCTCTGTCTTTTTCCTTTCTTCCTCTTTCTTTATCAAGTCCTGCAATGCACTCCTCCTGTGAGTCTTTCATCGGGCAAGGTCATTCTGCCATGTGTCATCCTCCTCTTTAAGTGGATCACTGACATACTGCAGATGTTCATGGTGGGCTTCTCCTGAATAACGTGGGAGCCAAGGTGCCCCAAAGTAGTATGGCATAGTAAGAGGCATGATGCATGTGGCTGCAGCTGCTGGTGGATCGCTGCAGTCCTGGTGAGTTCTATCCTCACTGTCAGATATGGCTCTTGATACCCTTTACCAGACTAGAGGTCTCAATGTAAGCTAGACTGCATTTTAAGTGTGTGTTGCAATGGGCAACGGCAGCAGAATTGTTGCATGGCTCTTTTAAAAGTCACTGCAATGGCTCAATTTTGGGAAGTATGATGTTCTGGCAGGCAGATCATGGGCCCTAACAGTCTCTAGCAAGGTTAGTTTTCCCAGCAGTACTCACTCAGTCCTCTGGACATTGCTTATCAGGATCAGGGGAAGCTGGAACTGTATTTTTCCTTTTCCAAGATGGACACGGCTTCTACTTCCTGTATGGGTGCAGTTGGTTTCTTTATACTCCTGGGAACTTGAACTTAGTACTTTAGTGCCTCCTGCCGCAAGAATGGTTCATCTGTGGAGGCGGGCTATTTGGTTCCCACCCCTCTGCTGGGTGGATGTCCTTCCTCTCAACACACAATGCCCAAATCAAAGATGGCCAATTAACCCCTGTTTTGCCACAGTGCTGCACATGATGCAGATTCACGCACTCCAGCAGTAATTTGATGCTATAAAGTCTCTTGTAGGGGGTTTTACAGATGGGGGGCCTTCAAGGTGCAGAAGCATTTGAATCCTGTTTGTGATGCCAATTTGCAATGTGCCGCCCCCCCCCCCCCCCCCCCAGGGTCCTATCGCATCTCAGGTTTAGTGGAATGCCAAGTGGTATGGTGCCCCCTATATGTATCACGTTGCTCCTACCTGGATACAGTGGGACCCCAGGCTTAGGTTCTGAATCAAATAAAGGGGAATAGTTGAGTTAAGGGATAAAGAATAACTCCAGAGTCCAGACCTTGATATAAAGTTCAACAGCAACTGTACTTGGGTAGACTTGCATCCAAACAATTTTCAAGCTTTGTCTTGGTTCCAGCAGGCTTTGGCATAAACTGGCAGGCAAACTTGATAGCTTTACTTTCTCTCTGCTTTACTGACAGGCAAGCTTAATTACTTTGCTTTCTTTCTCTCTGCTGTGCTAAATTCTGCTTGGGTCTGGTTACTGGACTTTTGGGCGGTTCTGGTATTCTTGGATTAGGGTCTTCAGCTGTTGTGCCCCTCCTGATGCTCAGTAAAGTTAATTAGCATGGAGTCTGGGTGTTCTACAAGCTACTTCCCTTTGGTGTCTCCTGCTCCAGCTAATAATTTCCTCTGGCTGCTACTACTTTCAGGTTTTATCAGCTCCACTATGGAGTCTAAGCTGGAATTATCTAGAACTGCAACCCCTCCCTTCTGGTCGGAAACAGGACTTTCTCTCTGCCATATTCGCTGCCACCTGCTGGTGAACCAGGCATATTACATGAACAAAACAGTTGCATAAAAGTAATATCAATGCACACTTGAGAAGGACCTGGAAATAAATACACAGATGACATAGGCTTTAACAATAAAAGACAGTAGCGAAGTGAAAGAATAGTAACACCACTCCGGGGTGTTACACAGCTGACAGTGCTAGTGGGGCATATGGAGAACAGAACAAACATACCTTTATTCCTGATGTTAATAGCAGCATCACAGAGAAATAAGACTTTTATTCCACTGAGTGCTGTTCCTGCAAGTTTTTTTCGGCCTGAAGTGAGGATTGTAGAGGTCACCTTGTCGGAAGCTACAGCAATCTCTTAGAGTAGAAAGGAGGAGTTGCGAAGAGCATTTACTCGAGCAGCACCCTCTGGAATAAAAGTTCAATTATACAGTGATGTCACTATAAAAAGTACCAATAAAGACATTTTTTCTTCCTGTTTTCATAGCTCCTACCTAGTTCTGGCAGCAATTTTTTTCTGTGTCAAAACAGCTGACAGACTCCCTTTACAATGTAAATGTTCAGTCGGCCTGCAGCTAGCACAAATGGTAATCTAGGAGCTTATTGCATACTGCTTAACATTGGATGTGTATGTATATTTAGTAGGATGGCCCTACGAGCAACCAGATTTTTATTATTTACCTGTATGCCTTTGCAGGGGATTGGATCTATTGTATTTAACCGAAAAGTACAGGTTAGACATTCACACGTCCTTTCAATAGTCTGTTCAGTTTTGAAAATTAACAGGAGAAAAGACAAAAACAAATATACCGTATGAAAAAAGCAAAAAAAAATGTTTGTCACAGTCCGTGCACTCAATTTGTATGTTTCTTGTCTTAAATAGGAGTGGGTCCAAGCAAGAGGATTAGCAGTCTATGTAGATGGAACACGAACTGCAGATATGACTGTGTAAATGTACGGATGTATGGATATCTCCACCAAACATTTGTACAAGATGATCATATTAGCAAGCAGAAAAAATTGTTGAAATACGCAAATAGACACACAATTCTTGATAAATAGAGAATTCTTCAGATTTTATGATGCATAGACATTAATCATTTATAGTGGTCCCATCAGCTTAATGGACGTTAGTACAGTTGAAGATCCAGTGGTTGATTTAGTAGAGATTTTTGTCTCTCCCATGTATCTACCTTGCTAATGTACTGTATGTAGGAGATAGATCTAAGGGAGTTTGACAGCAGGAACAGACTTCACAAATTGGGTGTTGACTGTTACCATGGAGATGTATAGGTCTTGCATGGGAACTGCAGAAACAAAATGAGACTATTTTTTTAAATTTAAGACCAAGTGCAAAGTTTCTTTCATTTTCATTTTAATGCTACCCTCCAAAAAATGCTTATAACGTCAGTAATTTCGAGTAGAATATATTATTTATTTTATATTTGTATTTTACTTTGTCCATTTTTCTTGTTTTTCAGATCATCCTGTATTTGTTTCATGATATGGTGCATATTTTATTTTTTAATTGGATTATACAGATGTTAACTTATTCTCTCCTTACCGTCAATGAAAAAGAAAATGCAACACAAGAAAACGCAATGAAAAAACACATGTACAGTTTTTTTTTTGGTTCTTGGTTTGTCCTGCACACAATAGTATTATGGCATTATTGTGTATTTTCTTTTTTTTCTTTTTTTTTCTTTCCTGTAGATTCTGTATTATGGTTCTGTAAAACTCAGGCTTTTGAGCTCTCTTGCACTTGCAGCTTAGGAAAGACAGTCGACTCATAATCCTGTAAAGAAAAAAAACTATAAAAAATATAATAAGTAGATAAAGTCAGATTACAAAAAAGGTGTTTCAAGTATGCATTTAATTTGTAAAGCAATATGTTCTCCCTGCTAAAAATAAACACTTTTAGGGAGTGTCTACATGGGATGTAGTTTTGAGCTGCAAAATTTACACGTGGCGGTATTTTGGGTTTTGCAACCACAGGTGAATTGATGATTTATGTTTTTTTGTAGTGTGTTTGCAGACACTATAAAATGCTGTAGATTTACCAGACACAAATATAAATCAATGGTGGCAAATCCACAGCTTTTCACTCCTATGTGAATGTAACCTACTATAGGTCTTTCCAATATACTGTATCATTATTTAGATGGGGGCTTCAGACTTTTAGGATACAGCTGCAGGCCATAGGAGTGCACATATTCCTTCGGACTGCAGCAGTAGCTCAATAGTTAAAACTGATATGTAAAATCTCCATGTAGCTCAGATCAGCCTGGGCTATTTCTTTACTGAAAAAAAGGTCCTAGAACCTGTCTACAATTTTCCATTAGTAATAAAGCAGTCTGACAGTCGCATGAAAAATTATATATCTTTATGCTGTTATATCCTGTTTCCCTAATTAGCACTCGTGCATGTATGTATGTATATGTGTGTTTATACCTACCGAATATATATCTATATATATATGTGTACTTATGTGTTAATTAGAGAAATCCCAAACCTCCAGGCTGTCAGTAGAGAACGTGGTCTGAGAAACACACTTCTGTGATAAATTACCCTCCATACTGAAAAGTGAAACCTTGTATAAACTGAGCATCTGTGAAGATGTGCTTTGTGTATTTGCATAATCACTTGGAAGATAATTAATATCTTAATCTGTTAAGCGGCAAAAGTGAGCAAGGAAAATCTTAAAATAGCTTAGAATGGCACTGCCAAAGCAAATTTTAAAAAGGCCATTTAAGTGCACAAGAAAAATGTGAAAGTTCTTTTTTAGTTAGTTGTCTTTTATCAGTGGTCCTCATGACAACACTTCTCGTCCCCAGTTGCCATCCACATCAGTTCCCAAATCCTTTGTTCTGTTATTATGCAGGCTTTATATCATATACTGTATGTTCTATAAAATTATAGAAAGTCATCATGAAACCATTGCACCGACTTTCTATTGTATATCTTATTCTGTATATTGTGTATATCCTATTCTTATTTTGTGCCATGGGAAAAATGTTAACCACAGCTAAAAACTAGTCCAGACAAAAAGTAACAGCTGTTTGTTAGTGCTGGAGTGCACTGGCAGCCATTTAACCTCCATTGCTGAAAACTGGAGACCTGCACCGCCCACCGTCATAAGACAGCGGGTGGTCGTTTAGGGGTTAAAAAGTAACTGTACCTTTTTTTTAAAAAATGTGTAGGGGAAGAGTTTATTTTTGCAATATACTTTACTAGGTGATTTTGTACTTTTTTTTCAAACTAAAAATCTGGCCCTGAAGTTGCCCCTAATCCGTCTTCAGCATTTAACGCAGTATTGAAGACACTCCAGCTCACTCTTGCATGCAGAGCTGTCCTGCTGCCCTTATTGCCTCCTTCCTATACAGTCAGATCTAACCTTATATACTATAGAAATACCTCTGGCCTGTCTCCCTGACATCTCTACACTGTAAGCGGTAAGCACAGACAATCTATATATGCTCTGTATCCCCAGGGCACTCATTCACTAAGAAGCCGCCAGGAAGATCCAGGACAGTGGGCGGTCAGTGCTAACCTTTGACTGTAAGTATAGAAGGCAGGGAGAAACTGTTCTACAGCATATAGCAGTGATGGCGAACCGTTTAGAGGCCGAGTGCCCAAACTGCAACCCAAAACCCATTTATCGCAAAGTTCCAACACGGCAATTTAACCTGAATACTACAGTCCAATATAGTATATCTTCCATGTACTTTATCATTTAGCCATAACAGCCTGCCTACATTCAATGTGCTGCCTGTGCTGTTCATAGGCATGAATGGCAAGAAAAGTCTAAAGCATATTGGTTCACTATAGACTTTTTCCAGGGCGTGGGTGCCCACAGACAGGGCTCTGAGTGCCACCCCTGGCATCCGTGCCATAGGTCTACCACCACTGGTATATAGGGTCAGTTACATACACTAAGGCCTATATTACACCAACAGATTATCTGACAGATTTTCTTACCAATCATTGGTCAGATGGCCTATTACACACACAGATCTTTTGTTATTCTCACCAACTATTGGTTTTATTGAACAGATATTGGTTATTGGTCAGATAATCAGTTTTTCCAACCTGCTTGAAAAGGGATCAGGCTTGGCAAGGAAGAGGTGGGACTTAAAATGTATTTTGCACCACAATACACCATAATTCTGGCATAAAATTCTGTCTCAAAGTAAGCCAGTCAATAATTGGTACAGCGTCAGAGAGAAGTGTTTAGCCATGCACCAGATTCATTATCCAGCCTGAGCCACTGATAGATCTGGTGCAGGTCTAGACAGCCTGTTTAAGCCTATGCCATCTATAGGTTTAGTAAATCTGGGCCACATTATCGACGCAGCATCATCACAAAAGAACGACCTGTAAACACCAAACATTGTGAATCTGAATAAGCCTGTATGGATGCCTTCCCACCTGGCAGATTTTTAGCAGAAAGAAAATGGATGTCTGCAAGCTTCATTCAGATGAATGGAACTGAGTTCGGCAACAAAATCTGCGGTGTGTGAAGGCACCCAAGTCTTTTGCAGAATTTCACGTGAATGATAGGAAACAGTTGTAATTATTAGTAAAGGTGGTTCAATGAGCTATGAAAGGGATGCTTCAGAATTTGAGTTTTCATTTTAAGATTGTGTCAGCAATATTCGTTGTCTGGTATGCTATGAGAGATGCTATGTTAGAGCATCTTAACGGAAATAAGCAAATAACGCCATATCAGCATGGCTTCGTGAGGGATCGGTCATGTCAAACTAATTTAATCAGTTTCTATGAGGAGGTAAGTTCTAGACTTGACAGCGGCGAATCAATAGATGTTGTATATCTGGACTTCTCCAAAGCATTTGACACTGTACCACATAAAAGGTTAGTATATAAAATGAGAATGCTTGGACTGGGAGAAAACGTCTGTAAGTGCGTAAGTAACTGGCTCAATGATAGAAAACAGAGGATGGTTATTAACGGTACACACTCAGATTGGGTCACTGTCACTAGTGGAGTACCTCAGGGGTCAGTATTGGGCCCTATTCTCTTCAATATATTTATTAATGATCTTGTAGAAGGCTTGCATAGTAAAATATCAATTTTCGCAGATGACACAAAACTGTGTAAAGTAATTAGCACTGAAGAGGACAGTACTACTACAGAGGGATCTGGATAGACTGGAGGCTTGGGCGGAGAAGTGGCAGATGAGGTTTAACACTGACAAATGTAAAGTTATGCACATGGGAAGGAATAATGCAAGTCACCCATACATACTAAATGGTAAAACACTGGGTAACACTGACATGGAAAAGGATCTAGGAATTTTAATAAACAGAAAACTAAGCTGCAAAAAACAGTGTCAAGCAGCTGCTGCCAAGGCCAATAAGATAATGGGTTGCATCATAGATGCCCGTGATGAGAACATAGTCCTACCACTTTACAAATCATTAGTCAGACCACACATGGAGTACTGTGTACAGTTCTGGGCTCCTGTGAACAAGGCAGACATAGCAGAGCTGGAGAGGGTCCAGAGGAGGGCAACTAAAGTAATAACTGGAATGGGGCAACTACAGTACCCTGAAAGATTATCAAAGGGTTATTCACTTTAGAAAAAAGACGACTGAGGGGAGATCTAATTACTATGTATAAATATATCAGGGGTCAGTATAGAGATCTATCCCATCATCTATTTATCCCCAGGACTGTGACTGTGACGAGGGGACATCCTCTGCGTTTGGAGGAAAGAAGGTTTGTACACAAACATAGAAGAGGATTCTTTACGGTAAGAGCAGTGAGACTATGGAACTCTCTGCCTGAGGAGGTGGTGATGGTGAGTACAATAAAGGAATTCAAGAGGGGCCTGGATGTATTTCTGGAGTGTAATAATATTACAGGCTATAGCTACTAGAGAGGGGTCGTTGATCCAGGGAGATATTCTGATTGCCTGATTGGAGTCGGGAAGGAATTTTTTATTCCCCTAAAGTGAGGAAAATTGGCTTCTACCTCACAGTTTTTTTGCCTTCCTCTGGATCAACTTGCAGCATAACAGGCCGAACTGGATGGACAAATGTCTTTTTTCGGCCTTATGTACTATGTTACTATGTTACTTTGTATGTACATGGTGGAGAAAGTCTTTCCGTTTAAGGGGACAGTTACTTTTCCACATACGTGATGTACTGTGTAAATAAATGTTAATGCAGTAATAATTCAGTATTCTCGCATGTTTACTCAGGTTGTCTTTGTAAAATAAATGTAAAAAAAAAAACATTCAGCATGACAAATATGTAAATCTAGGAGACATCTGGAAAATACTTAAGATTGTTTAAAAAAGTCAAGATGTAACATTATAAAGGGATGCATAGCAAAACTGCCATTAGTGCTATAATTCTGATGCTCTGCTGCCTCATAGTGGACGCTGGAGGAAATGAGGCAATATTTATTCTCTACTCTAGCCTCGATTCCCATATTGCCAGTTTGTATGTGGCTTTTATTGTTGATACTCAATCCAGTGTAGATCTTATCTGCTTTGTTTTAGCTGCTATTATGTGTATTTAATTTCTTTAACCGTATCTCCCTCCTTATTGGCAGATATAATATTCATACAGCTGAACTTGATTTACATTTTCTTTGCCTTCTACGCAGGCTCCCCACATATAGGGCAGTAACATACATCAAGATAGCGCAAATGAGCCTTTTCTGAACGTTGATAAAGACTGTAGCAAATGCAGGATTCAGAGAACTACCATGGCAATGATGGGTTAACCACAGGACCAGCTAGAAGACATGTACTTTCTATGCATCCACTAGAATAAACTGCTTCATAACTGCTCTCCTCTCTGGAGGATAAATGGCCTTTAACTCCCCCAACGGTCACATCAAAATTGGAAAATGTGACTGAAAATAGATGAAGGGGAATTTATAACATGCACAGAAGTCTATATAACTATCCCCTGGGACAAGTACAGGTAAAAGAGGGAGATAGGATCTTCTCTTTCTCTCCTACTGCAGCCTGTAAGCGCTCCCCCAATGCCTTCACTCCTTCTGGCTGGCTGATATCACAGCAAGCACTGCTTTAACCCTACATATCTTAGGCTGGGTAGCACCTACAGATGTGAGCCTGGTCTTGCTTGGAAGCTGACAATCTAACATTTTAAACAAGACTGAGATCCTTCCTAGGTGAGACACATGGGGAGATACCGCTATTAGAATTTGGATTGGGAATGAAAGTTTTCACTGGAACCCATTTTTAAGGCCTGTACCTTGCAATGTGTCAGGGCCTTAAAAATTGACACTGTCTTGTTTAACAGATTGGATAGTCAGCCTCTCATAAGTGCCTCCCTTCTGTAGCCATACAGCTCCTGAACAGTGTTTGTTCAAAACATTATTGTCCTTATCAATGGAATGCATTGAGAGGACTCCAGTGCTTGAGCACATAATGGAGAGGACCTCAGGAGAAGTCCTTTCTATCTATTCCACTGCAAATTTGTGGGGGAATAGGGGTGAGTATTGACATAAAGTACAGATTACTAATCTAGAGTCAGCAGCAAACACACATTTTCATACTTTATAGGGTTGGCCTGAGGTAACAGATTCCTTTTAAAGGAATGTTTTCTCAGGAGCGGTAGGAGATTCTGTATATACCTCATCACTGTGCAGCCAATCACTGTCTTCAGCAAAGTATGGTACATGACTGCTGGTGCCCAGGGACTGGCTATGGTGGCGACTTGGTGTGTGCGGAACATCACCTCTGCAGCCAGGAAAACAAAAACTGGTGTGATAAATCAAAGCATGGCACAGAAAGCATCAGGGAAGAAAAGTGTTATGACATTGTTAGTTTACCACATTTACTGATACTGGGATAATATTAATTTAGTCAAGATAACTGCAGCTTTCTGGTGATCACATTGATTAGTTTAGGTATTGGGCTGTACACAAAGAACAGCCCTATTAACTACTGAATGCCATGGGATGGACACTATGCAGTGAGTTTCATGTGATCCAACACTAAGAAATTTAGAACCTTGATTAGGAGAGAACTCAAGTAATATGGATGGGTTTTCTGTGAGTTTATGAATGTTGCTTCTATTGTAAAGAAACCCTACCTACATTTACAGGCTCCTTCCAGGGGCTGACTGGGAACTTAAAGTGGCCCTGGAAGAAAACTTAAAAGTGGCCCCATGTTGTAGACGGGTCCAAACTGACAGAAGGTGGGGCAGCACAAGTAGGCAGGGCCAACAGAGGTACATAAAGCCAACATACCTGGGCAGAATCAGCAATACCATAGTACAACACAATATACTGACGTTATTGTAGTACCTCCTCTGATATTTTTTTTTCCATCACTGTGTGATTTTAGATGTGTGCTACACAATTTCCACAAACTAAACCCCAACTACATCAACGGGTCTCTGGTCATTACCCTTGCTTGCACCTTGCTCAAGGACACCATTATAATACAGAGCTAATGACCATCCTGTGGATCCTGCCCACAGGAAATCTGGCGGGGCTGCGACGGAAGCGCTAGTTGCCGACCCCTGTTACAATACATACCTTAGCAACAGATTACAATCTGTCACTTGGTCAACACATACATGCAGTCTTTATGGTTAATAGGCATCTTAATGTCATTCAAGAAATCTTCGAGAAATAATCATTTACACTTAAGGAAATTACATTGTAAACTAGAAAAAAAAGGCATTACCATTTCCTGCTTAAGGAGACTTTAAATTGCATACAGTATAGCTAATCTGATGATTTCCATGAAAGTTACATTTTAAGATTGCCATTAGGTATTGTCATTTCTAGGTCTGAAATGTAATGTCGTTGCAAGCGGCGGAGTGTCCTAGAACGTCCACGATGCACGGAAAGCTGTCTGTGAGGCAATCCCTAAGATGTCCCCCTCCGATGACGTCGAGACCTATCTGGTGATTTTCGAAAAGGTGGACGTGAGGGAGAAGTTACCCCGAGACCAGTGGGCTGAGGTTGTCGCTCTGTTCCTGGCGTCTGGACCCCAGCAAGTGTTTTTTGATCTCCCCAATGATCAAGCGGCTGACTACCCGACCGTGAAAGGTAAGATCCGGGCAAGACTGTGGGTGAATGTATTGGTCCGGGCTCAGCGGGTGCACCAGTGGGAATTTAACTTGGCTAAACCCGCCAGACCACAATATTATGATCTGCTACACAGGTTGCAGAAATGGCTGCAGCCTGACATATTGACTCCCACTGCTATGCTGGACCGTCTGTTGGCGGATGTGTTTTGGAGGGCTTTGCCGTACCCTCTCCAGGACTGGATCGGCCAGCTGTCTCCTGGTAATGCCTTAGGTGGAGCGCTATGAGGCCACCAGAAATCTGCAGGGGGGTTCTTTTGGGAGGGGGCGAGTCAAACCCCAGAAATCTCCACCCCAGACCCGGCGGCCAGTGCCAGCCACACCCGTCCGGGACGTATCCCCTGCAGACCCAGCCCTGGTGGTTTGCTGGCGGTATCACGAACCTGGACACATAAGGGCCGACTGTCCCCATCGGGGTGAACCCATGGATACCAACTATGGCTACCGCCACTCATTGTATGCCCGGAAGCTGTGTGCCACAGGTACCTCTAAGACTATAGACATTAGCCACCTGTGCCAGGTGGAAGTGGGGGACAATCTGGCCGGTGGCTCTGCTGGATTCAGGGAGCCTGGTGTCCCTGGTAAGAGCTGCCCTGGTGCCGCCCGTCAAGTATACTGGCCAAAGGGTCGGCGTTGTGTGCATTCATGGGGACTTAAACGACTATCCCACCGCCCTGGTCTCTATATCAACGGTGGTCGGCAGGTGGACTCATGAGGTGGCCGTCATCACAAAATTACCGTATGAACTAATAATTTGGAGAGACTACTCTGGTTTCCCGGCCATGTGGCCAGACATGAAAGTTACTGATACCCGTTATAAAGATGTCACCCTAGCAGAGTGGCCCGGCTCAGGGGGGAGACCAGAACCCTGGAAACCTGAGTCTAAAGGGACAGCGTTAGAGGTGACTGCAACTTCAGTGGAAGAGGGGGAGACAACCCCGCTAAGTGTGATGGTGGGAGACATGGAGGACTTGTCGCCAGGTCCGGAGCTAGCTGACCTCAATGTCTTCGGGGATAATTTTGGTACTGCACAACATCAGGACCCAACCCTATCCCGAGCCTGGGAAAATGTATTAATAATAGATGGTAATAATAGATGGGGAACCACAACAACTGGGGGCAGAGTCGGTGTTTCCCCGTTTTGTGGTTCATCAAGAGATGTTGTATCGGTTAAACCAGCTGCGGGGTTAACATATTGAACAGTTAGTGGTGCCCCGGGCTTATCGCAAACTCGTGTTATAGTTAGTCCACCAACATGTTCTTGGGGGGCATCTGGGAATGCAGAAAACACAGGACCGGATTCTACAGCGGTTTTACTGGCCCAGTGTGTTCAGAGAGGTAGAAAAATATTGTAAGTCTTGCCCGACCTGCCAGATAACGAGCCCCCAGCCACATTTCCATAGTCCACTGGTACCTATCCCGATTATCGAGGTCCTTTTCGAGCGAATATCTATGGATCTCCTAGGCCCGGTACAGAAGTCTCCGAGAGAGCACCAACACATCTTGGTTGTCCTCGATTACGCCACTCGGTACCCAGAGGTGGTGCCGCTGCTGCATACATTAGCCAAACTCATAGCTAAGGAGTTAATGGAGAAGTTTTCTCACGTGGGTCTGCCTAAGGAGGTTCTGACTGACCAAGGGACCCCGTTTATGTTTAAGGTCATGAGGGAACTCTGTCATTTGCTCCACATAAAACAGCTACGGACGTCCGTGTATCGTCAAACGTATGGACTGTTAGAGAGGATTAATCAAACATTAAAAAATATGCTAAAAAGAGTAGTCTCTAAGGATGGGAGGGACTGGGACCTTCCTCTGCCTTATCTCATGTTCGCAGTGCGAGAGGTGCCCCAGGCCTCTACTGGGTTCTTGCCATTCAAACTGCCATACGGCAGACACCCTCGCGGTCTGTTGAATGTGGCCAAAGAGGCATGGGAACAACAACCCACACCGCACAGAAGTGTTATTGAGTACGTCACCCAGATGAAAGGACGGATGGAAACAGTTTTACCTCTGGTTAGGAAGCATATGGAGGCAGCGCAGCGAGCCGAGAGTAGGATCTATAATCGGCTGGCTCAGGTCCGGACCTTTAACCCGAGTGATCAGGTATTGGTTCCGGTACCAACCGTAGACAGTAAGTTCCTAGCTAGGTGGCAGGGACCCTACGAGGTGCTTGAAGAAATTGGAGAGCTAGATTACAAGGTACACCAGCCAGGGAGGTGAAAGCCAGAGCAGGTGTACCATGTGAATCTGCTCAAACCCTGGAAAGAAAGGGAAACCTGTACGGAAGACAGCCCACGACCAGGGTTCCTAGGGGAAGTGGTTTCGGCCCCTCTGTATGAAGCAAGGGAAGCGGCTGCCACAGTGAAAATTGCTGACAGCCTCTCCTCCAAACAGGCTCAGGAAGCCATGGAGTTCATTAGTCGGAACACGAATGTGTTCTCAGACCTCCCTGGACGCACTTCCATAGTCCGACATTACATTATCACTGGGCCTCAGGCAAAATTCTGATTAAAACAATACCGAGTACCCGAAGCTCGGGGACAAGCCATCGCGGAGAAAGTGCAGCTAATGCTACAGCTAGGTGTCAAAAAGTGAATGGACCAGTCCGATAGTCTTAATACCAAAGCTGGACGGGACATTGCGGTTCTGTAACGTATTCCGTAAACTGAATGAGGTGTCCAAGTTTGACGCATATCCCATGCCCCGAGTGGATGAGCTTATTGAAAAGTTGGGCAAAGCCCAGTATTTTTCTGTGTTCGACCTCACTAAAGGGTACTGGCAGGAAAAAACGTCTTTCATTATGCCAGAGGGGCTGTATCAGCACAAGGTATTACCCGTTGGTCTACATGGCGCTCCAGCCACGTTTCAAAGGCTAATGGATATTGTACTCCTTCCACGTCGTTGGTAATCTTCGACGTACCTGGACGATATTGTTATCCACAGCACCGACTGGGAAAATCACCTACCTAAAGTACAGACTGTAGTGGACTCCCTTAGGAAGGCTGGTGTGGTTTATCCTCCATCTGACAAAAAAGCTGGGAGTCTCTGTGTTTTGGAACCTGTGAATTTGTGCCATGCTAAAGGGCTGAGAGCCGCATGCTGGGATACAGGCCCCTAAAGCCTGCTGTGGACTGCGTGTGATAACTGCTAACCAGGTGAAGACTTTGTTCTATGGACATTGCATGTTGTGAACAAACACCAAGACTGTGAGCGGTCATTTTGTTTTTCTTTATGTGTGAATAAACACCGAACTGTTTAAGTTAAAGACTTTGTGATTGCCTCTATACTGTGTCCGCTAGCCTGTCTACCAGAGCAAAACCCCACATATAGTATGGAGCCTCCCTTGAAAGGGATTAGAAAACAATAATATTCATGTAAGGGAGTCTGCGGTTCTGGTTTCCTTGCAGGCAGATACGGTGGAGCATCCGCATGGGCGCCGGAGAGGAGGACCTCAGGGATCCCGGAGGCAGACTTGCTGGGCTGATGGCAATATGTCGCGGCCGGTCCTGCTTCCGGTGTCTCCTGCGGGTTCCAATCCGGCGTCCATGCTGGCGCGATCCCGTGCACGCCCGAGGGGTGATTCGCAAAGGAATTTGCAGCCGAGTGTGCATGCATCTTATGCGCTACGTCGGCCACTGGCAGGTAAAGCATCTGTGCACAAATTCAGAGTTGATTAGGGATTTGCTGCACAGGTGCTAATAAGTAGGATCATCGCATGACCTATGAGGTTCTGACAAGCAGCACTCTGTGATTGGCCAGCAGGTGTTTAAAAGGTGATCTCCCTAGCTGATCAATGCTCACTGTTGTCTCTACAACCTGGGAGTATGCTGGTTCAGATTCACTGAGTTTGATCCATGCATGAACTCTGTGTTCGGACCCTGGATTCTGTGTTCGGACCCTGGATAGTTCACCGTCTCATACTTAGGTACCTGGTTTCACTGACTCTTATGTATGAACTTTAGCCTGGTCTGGCTTTTCTCTGACGTTTTCCCACAGAGGTTATTATTTGGACTATGTTATTTCTGTATGATTTCTGGCTTGGACTTTACTGCTGTGTTTTTCAATAAATCCACGTTTGTTCAAATCTTTGCCTGGTTGCTTGGGGTTCTGCAGCATTACAATTTGTTCCTGCATAATGCAAACCCGTAGCCTTCAGTACAAGGGGGCAAAAGTGCTATGTGCAATAAATAACATTTAACCCTTTAAGGACGTATGACGTACATGCATGTCATATCTTGACGGGACTTAAAGACCCATGATGTACATGTACTTCAGGAGGTCTGGGGGAAAATCGGGGTGGAATGGCTGCTCTTGCACCCCCCTGCAGCTATAAGCTCTGCATTTGGCCGATCAATGTGAGGGTCACATCGCAGTGCAGGAAGTTGTCAGCAGCTGCGGGGAGGGTCGGGAGGAGGTCAGTGCCCGGTGCTGAACTGGTCAGCATCGGTCACATCCGAGGTGAGGCAGGGGACACCAGTGTTTTTAGTCCCCTGCCAGCGCTGCGATTGGCTGGAACAACGCTCCAGCCAATGGCAGTGCTATTAGCTGTACAGGAAGAGGCAGAACTTCCCTGCAAGCAGCCATTCTAGGTGGTGACTGCTTGCAGAGAGGTTCTGTGCTGCTGGTACTTGTGGTGCAGCACATCTGGAATAGCTGCACAGATAAAAAAAAAAAATTTCTCATTTGCAGCTGTTCTAGATTTACCCCATCCTTTCTTTTTTTTACGGACGCCATTTGGTCCGTGCACTTTTGGGTATTTTTTATTTTTTTTAATATTTTACAGCTCTGCATCACTTTTTCTGCGTGCGAGCTGTTACCGCCAAGTGCATTTCAGTGCGTACCTGCCTGATCAGCACCTGCAGATTATTTGGGCTGATTTTTCTAACTATCTCAATTTCAGTTAGTGTCAGTTTAGATTTTGGACGAATGCACCATCAGCATACGTGCATTTTGCAAACACTGAGCACCGATCAGGTTTTCTTTTTGTGCAGAAAACTTTTTTTTTTTTTTTTTACAACTTCTACATTTTATTTCAAATTTATTACAAGCCCCTTCATGTGTAAGAAACACTACATACACACCCCACACTAAATAAAGGTTTACACGTTTCATACATCACACCCCAATAAAATTTAAATGTCCCATTCATCCAAACAAGTGTACTCAGCTGAAGAGGCATACGCCATCCTTGCCTCTGATACAGAGTCTGCCAGTGAGGGAGAAGAAGATGCCAGTTTCCTCTATTCCTCTACCCCCTCATAATCATCCACATCCGCTGATGAGGGACCCTCTAGAAGGCGCCCCAGGGTAGCAGTGGAGGCAGCCCCCCAGAGTGAGCCCACATGGACCTCACCCCCTGACGATTATCAGCCCCAAATTCCTGAGTTTGTGGGCAACTCAGGAATTCAAATAGATTGTGCGGACTTCACTGAGCTAGATTTTTTCAAAATCTTCTTCTCTGAAGATTTAGTAAATCTAATGGTGGCCCAAACCAATTTGTACGCCCAACAATTCATTGCTCAGAACCCTAGTTCGCCAAACTCTGGACCCCAGTAGATGCAGCAGAGATGAAGAAGTTTTGGGGACTTGTGCTGCTTATGGGCGTAGTAAAGAAGCCAAACGTTGGCAATATTGGAGGTCTGACATTTTCTACCATACTCCAATTTACAGTCAGACCATGATCCTGAAGCGATTTGAATCAATCCGAAAATTCCTACACTACAATGACAATACACAGTGCCCACCCCAAAACGACCCAACATTTGACCGACTGTTCAAGGTTAGGCCTGTCATTGACCATTTAAGCAACAAGTTTGCTGAGGTGTACAGCCCAGAGAAAAATGTCATTGTAGATAAGTTCCTATTATTGTTCAAAGGGAGGATTAGATTCCACCAATACCTGCCTAGCGAACGGGAGAGGTATGGCATAAAAATATACAAATTCTGTGAGAGTAGATCCAGGTACATCCACAAAATTTCACGTTTACGAAGGGAAAGATTCCAGAATAGAACCCCCAGAATGCCTCCCTGTCCTAGGAGTTAGTGGGAAGATTGTGTGAGAATTACTGCGCCCACTGCTGGATAAGGGTTACCACCTCTATGTGGATAACTATTATACCAGTATCCCCCTATTCAGGTCCCTAACTGCCAGGGGTACTGTGTCTTGCGGCACAGTATGCAAAAATCAAAGAGGCCTCCCTAGATCCCTGGTAGGGCAACCAATGAGAATGGGCTCTTCACTATGAGAATATGCTGGAGGTTAAGTACAAGGACAAGAGGGATGTCCTTGTACTGACCATCATTCACACTAACGCCAGCTCCCCTGCCGCTGTACGAGGCACCACTACCACTGTCCCTAAACCAGACTGTATCCTTTATTACAACAGGCACATGGGAGGCATGGTTCTTGCAGATCAACTTATGAAGCCCACACGAAAAACAAAAGTGTGGTACAAAAAGCTGGCAGTACACATTGCGTACATATTATTTCAATCTGCAGGCCACACAGGAACTTTCCTTAAGATACAAGAGGTGGTAATCAAGGCCCTAATTTTTCAAACCCGGGCCGGAGAGTGTCCCAGTACTTCAGGAAGTCATGATGCCCGAGTTGTACCAGGGCAAAATTTTCCGGGTCAAGTCCCCCAGACAGCAAGGAAGGGAAGGACCCAAATGCAGGGTGTGTCACAAAAGAGGGATAAGGAAAGACACCATTTACCAATGTGAAACCTGACTTGAAAAACGTGGCCTGTGCATACAAGACTGCTTCAGAATCTACCATTCATTCACCAAATATAAATTTTTATTCTCCCTGAAATATTTCCACTTTATATCTGATTTAGTCCACCTCGCTTAAATATCCACTTTCCAACAACCTCTACATATTCTTTTCTGTGAGACACCTGTTTGGTAAAAAGTACCCTTTCCACCACTTAAAATGTTCGTTCGGGGGTGCTGTTTCCGAAATGGGGTTTTTCATTTCTGGGGACCTCAGGAAATTTTTTAAATTTGACATGGCAGCTAAAATCCATGTCTGCCAATTCAGGCCTCCAAAAACCATATTTTGCACTTTGCCTGTAGAGGCCTGCTGTGCGCCAAAACAGCAGGCTACAAGCACATATGGGGTGTTCGCAAAATAGGGAACATATACTGGGGGGCATTTTCTCCTTTAACCCATTGTGAAAGTGAAAAATTGTGGTCTGCTAGTAATTTTTCATATTTACAAATGTGTGCTTTGAAATCCTTTCTCTAGTCTTTCTGTCTTCTGTGAGACACCTGTTTGGTAAAAAGTACGCTTTCCACCACTTAAAATGTTAGTACGGGGGTGCTGTTTCCAAATTGGGGTCACTTCTTGGAGTTTTTCATTTCTGAGGATGTCAGGAAATTTTTTAAATGCGACATGGCAGCTAAAATCCATGTATGCCAATTCAGGCCTGCAAAAAACATATTTTGCACTTTGCCTGTAGAGGCCTGCTGTGCCCCAAAACAGCAGGACACGAGCACATATGGGGTGTTCGCAAAATGGGGAGAAAATGGGGATCATATACGGGGGTGCATTTTCTCCTTTAACCCCTTGTGAAAGAGAAAAATTGGGGTCTGCTTGTAATTTTTCATTTTGACAAATGTGTGCTTTGAAATCCTCTCTCTAGTATTTCTGCCTTCTGTGAGACACCTGTTTGGTAAAAAAGTACCCTTTCCACCACTTAAAATGTTCGTACGGGGGTGCTGTTTCCGAAATGGGGCGACTTCTTGGGGTTATTTATTTCTGGGGACCTCAGGAAATTTTCTCAATGCGACATGGCAGCTAAAATCAATGTCTGCCAATTCAGGCCTGCAAAAACCATATTTTGCACTTTGCCTCTAAAGGCCTGCTGTGCGCCAAAACAGCAGGCTACGAGC